>NW_015554135.1:25315-50659 GCF_001515605.1 Sinocyclocheilus anshuiensis
CTTTGTTTTAAACTATTTTCAACGACGAAATAGAGCAAAATCAGACAATAGTGTTATAGTCAGACAATGTAAGTCACTTAATATTAACTTCTTGTTTATTGAATTGCATTGTATTAAATCAGTATCACATTTACAAAATCATTAAAAGTTGGCACTCATCTTAGCTCATCTCGATCTCACATCTATAATCAACGAAGCTCTCTACACTGCGCAATGAATCTCTCACTTTGCTTATGAAAGGATTCGTGAGATACGTCTGTGATACATTACTCAACGCTGCAAAAACACGTAGAAACATTTCAAGCTCCCCTGAGCGCAATCACAAGTATGATGATGATCGGGTCAGTCGCACTGGTGCTCCTAAAAAAATGTTTATAGTCGCACGCAGTAGTTTTCAGTCGCAAATGCGACTGAAATGGTCGCACTGTAGAGCCCTGATGTGAGTAGCGGAGAGCCTGGTTTCAGTTTGGCACTCTGGTGGACAGCAGCACTGCTGATAAATGACCCCGCTAGGGTCTCGCCTGCATATGTGATCTTCAGGGAATATGACAGGGGCTTTGTCTCAATTGTATTCTGTTAAAATATTCCTCTGTGATAACAGCTGCCTTGTAATAGAACCTGAGGGTTTAGCAGAAATGCTCGTATTATGTGTCTGAAAATGTCCTCTAGAGCTGAGTGATTGATTTTGTATGTGAGGAGGATCCATGTAAAAACAAAATCGGAACTGACGAGGGACAGAGAATGAGAGAAAAGGGCTGTATGGCTGAGGGGATATTTTCTGGAGATAAGAGGATGTGGGCTTTTTCAGCTTCCGCCATATTGCCTTTCACTATAATTACCAGCGAATCTGGCTGTAGATGCTTACTGTGTGTTACTCAGGGATCTGCCCATGATTAGTTAAAGGGGTCATATGATGCAATTTCAATTTCAATTTCAAAGAGTGTTACAAGCTGTTCGTGCATAGATAAGATCCCTAAAGTTGCAAAGACTAAAGTCTCAAACCCAAAGAGATATTCTTTATAAAAGTTAAGACTTGTCCACGCCCTCCTAAAACGACTCGTTTAAACACGCCCCCACATGTCTACGTCACTGTGTGGGAAGATTTGCATAACACCGCCCAAATGTTCACGCAAAGAAAGAAGGCGTAACTTTTATTCTCGCTGTACCTTCAAGCGCCGTGGGCAGAGAGAAGGACGAAGCCGCTGACAGAAGCCGCCGCCCCTCGCGCCTCGGACCGGAGAGGGGAGGGCGTGCGGCCGCCGGACTCCGCCCCTTACCTGGACCCTTCCTTCCTTCCTTCCTGACCACTGCCCTTCCCTTCACGAACCCCGCAGCACGACGAGGACACCACATCCCCTGTTTATTTTGGACACTTTTTTCCCGTTTCTGGACACTTTATGTTGATTTTGTGTTAATAAAAGCCTCTCCGAGGCCACTACGCCAGAGCGCGTACACACCTCACACACCGGAAGTCGTGTGCGCGCCCAAAGACAGTTGGACATGGTGGTGAATTAGAGGTAGAAAATGATATAAGTACTGTTCGGTTTCTGGCACAAACCGATCGTTTCGTGTCTTAGGACATCAATGTGTCGTCACGAGCCGCAGGGTTTAATTTGGATTTGTCTGTGCATGTTTTTTTTACACTCATAGATTTTGTTACCATTGCCATCCATTATACGACTGATAGACTGCAACGGTTGGACTTAAAAATCATCAAATGTGTTCTACTGAAGAAACAAAGTCACCTACATCTTGGATGCCCTGGGGGTAAGCAGATAAACATCAAATTTTCATTTTTGGGTGAACTATCCCTTTAACTTCGCGCTGTGAATCGCCGGATTCGATTACTGATTCGATTCGATTCAATATCGATTATTTTGGATATATATCAGGTACAGTACATGCCAAATTTTCTCAAGGAAAAAAAGTCTCTCAACCAATGCTGTAAAATATACATGTGAGTCAGTTGGTACTACATTACTATAATACTGAAGGTTAAAATGGACTGATTTGTTAAAATTACACTTAATGAAGTTTTTAAATAATAAAGTTACAATTACATAGTAATATTTCTACTTCAATTCGTTTTTTTCCCTCTCTACAGTTTATTTTTCTAGCTGACTAATGAGTTTATGGTCACCAAATATGTTTTTCTGAGGTAAATGTGACATTACGTGACATTGTTTACAAGACGTTATGTTGACGTCTTTGCGCAGCTGAAACACTGATTGAGTGATTTATTACTTGAGACAGGATACGGATTGTAAAGTTGTACTCTTTCTTTTAACTTACCTTCGGATGTTTAGTCATGTTTATTTTGTGCTGAAACTGGTATTAATGTGGAGGAGATGATCAGTTCACCGTGCGCCTCGCGCTAACGCGTCTGTTGATCTGAGGCGCTACAGCGATCTGTCACTCCACATTAAACAGCGCCAAAACAGCATTTATTGTTTGAACACTGCAATACAATGGACATAATTTGAAATCTGAGACTTTGTTTCATATTAAAAGTACCAAAGCACAATGCTTATTGCGATATATTGGATGGGAAGTGCCCTTCAGTGTTCCGTCCATTAACTGAAAACAGGCTAGAATAATAGATTCTTGGGATTTAAGAATCTATATATTTCCGTAAAAATGAGAATCGATTAATATCGAGATATCGATATTTTTTTTACCCTGCCCTAGTTTTATTGGTGTTGTCTTGTCGCGTATCACAGTATAGTAAGGGGCGTAACATTTCCGTCACACGCTTGAGGTATTCAGCCAATCACAACGCACTGGATAGCTGGCCAATCAGAGCACACCTCGCTTTTCAGAACGATGAGCTTTGTAAAAATTGACGCTTTTCAGAAAGGCGGGGCATAGAGGAGCAACAATAATGTACATTATGTGGAAAATAATGTGTTTTTTGAACCTTAAACCGCATAAACACAGTGCATTACACCAAATACACAACATAATGTTCTTTTTAGCAACGTCATATGACCCCTTTAACATGTTAGTTAGAGGTTACACAGATAAGTTGAAATCTTTAAAGACTATTGTTTTGTTGTTTTATCATGGTCTTGACTGTACGCTGTGTTTGCGTGACATCTGATTCAAGCCTGCATTTCATTTTTGTGTCTGGAACATGTGCTTTGTGTGTTTCGCATTACTCATGCATTGTTCATATTGCATTGTTTCGTGTTTAATTATAACTTGCAATAGAGACCACGCAGACACATGAATATGATTTAAGAAAGAGATTTGTGATGAGTTTTCTTTAGTATAACAGGGTTTGGTATGTAGCTTGTCACTTCTGTGTCTTTCCGGTTTGTGTTACTTTGCGATTTTTATATGTGTGTGTTTATGTGAGCGAGACACAGAACACATTGGTGTGTGGATCATATATTTCGTCTTGTTGTCCAGTGGAGATGTGTATGTGGTCCCAGCTGTTCCTTTGAGATAAGAAACTTCATTCACATCAACCCAGACCTTATTTAAAGCCCCGTCCCATAACTCCAGCTCTCTGAACAACATCTTTACGTAAGTAAGATGCAGCTTTTTTGGGACTTGTTGTTTGTGTACGTCAGAGAGGTTTGACATTTTAAGCACAAAAAGATCAGAGGACAAATCTTGTTTTAGTAGATGTTGTGTATAATCCAAAATGTAATCATTTTTTGGGCAATTAGAATTTATTTATTACATATAAATATCACATATAATAATGTCTTGTGGTGTGATGTGATGTTAGACTGGATTATGATTTATGTAGTTATGTCAATCTGTGGCCTAATTGAGATCAACTACTAGCATCCTTCCAAGATGCAGGGTCGAACTCACATCTTGACCTTTATAGATGATATCAATTTTTCCTGGTTGAACGTAGACCACTTCATTATGTAGACATCCAAAATAATTGGTTGTTTAAAATGAAATGCAACATACCCATAATTAAAGAAGTAGTTCACCCCAAAATGAAAATTTGCTGAAAATGTACTCACCCTCTGGCCATGCAAGACTTGTTTCTTCATCAGAACAGATCAGGAGAAATTAAGCATTACATCATTTGCTCACCAGTTGATCTCTGTAGTGAATGGGTGCCGTCAGAATGAGAGTTCAAGCAGTTGATAAAAACTCCAGTCCATCAATTAACTTCTTGTGAATCGAAAAGCTGCATGTTTGTAATAATAATAGTAATATAAAAAAAAATCCGTCATCAGTACGTTGCTTCCTCTATCCATAATTTAACTTTCTCCATTTAACTTTTATTTAAAAACGTGTTGAAATATTTTTGATATTTCAACACGAATATTTCAATTTATTTCAAGCATGAATGACAAACAAGCAGCCATGTCCCATAAAACATGCTTTTCCAAAGACGTAACATCACGTTAGATATTATACAGAGTACAGGCTTTGTTTCCATTCATTCTTTGTAAACCTATTTGAAGTGGATGAGCTGTTGTGTTCGCTACAGTCTAGTAAAGATCCTATCATTGACATAAAAGAGAGAACAACAGGAACAAATGTGACGTAATGCTAAACGGCAACCACAACATAATGCATGACATGTCAATAGTACATCTGCTCGATCCCAGGGTAAAAAATAGGTTTGGTCAATTAGTCAATGGCTCTCCCGTAGCTTTTCTTTTTGGGGATTTAAGTAGGTAGGTGAAAAATTTCCTGTTTAACTGAATGGTAGTTCTTGGAGAGGTCAAGCTTTATTTATTCCACACTTAAAACAAAATCTTTATTGGGACTAGATTATTGGAGTACATTTTACAAGAAAATACTAATTCAGTCTTTCAGCTTCAAAATTAACTTTTAATTCAGTCGTAAATTGTACACAAATTCTTTTTTCAGTGCTGTGGCAGGTTTGTTAAAATATGAAATATGAAACGTTTTCCATTTTGACAGCCTCTCATATTAGAGGTGATGAACTTGTGCCAGTCTTTGGCGGATTTCGAGTTTGAGCTCTATCTCAATTTTCCCATCGCACAAACTTCCCAGTGGCACCTCTGCACTACAATTAGAGGCTCTGGATTCACACCGGCTACTATCTCCTGCCCTGAGGGCTTGAGACTCTCTCATTTTACCTCGAATTACGTCTTTCTTATAGTGAATCCTGCTCCCCCAGAGCTAACATACCATGACAGATATTCTAGCACAACAGGCTTGGACTTGAATGTAAACGCTGACCTTCTAGGGTTACTCGTCTTCGACTTCTTTGGTTGAAAAGAAGTTTAGAAGTTTAGAAGAGGTGCTGGTTGTTTTTCACAGGAAGGGGGTTGTAGGGAATGGGATGTCTTTAAACACTGTTTAGAAGATCTAGGATATAGTCTCGGATGAGCACCGAGGTAATGTCTGTCATGTGGCCCTGTGGTATTTCAATTGCATTGTTTCTCTGATGTTCACGATGGGCCTCATTGAGTAATTTGTCTTTTAGGCACATGTGTTGTCCTGCTGTGTCTTGTGTACAATTAGGCTATAGATCTTTCATACGTCTTGCTTTTTTTTGGCTTTAGAATTATTTCTCAAGGATCATGTGACACTGAAGACTGGAGTAATGACTGCTGAAATTTTAGCTTTGCCATCACAATAATAAATTACCTTTTAAAATGTATTAACATTTTAAACTATGTATTTTAAAATTCAGTAACATTTTCAAATATTTCTATTTTTACTGTAAATGCAGCCTTTGTGAATATAAGACACTTTTAAGAACATAAAAAATCTTAACGACCCCAAACTTATAATTACCTTGAAAATACCATGACAGTACCATAGTATTTCGCATAGGGACTTCGCAAGTTCATGCGAAGGTGAACTAATAAACAAATCAACATCGGCCATGAAAATTCACCAGAAAACAATTTAACTTACACAGTGCAATCAAATAACGAGAGTTTCCCCTCTATCTGCCTACCCAATATTCTACCTAACTCAACCATAGTCTTCATGCGATTACTTGTGGGGGGTACTTACACACTGTAGCCCGCTGGGTGAAAACGCAACCGGTAAAACCAGCGATGCCTTCAACACCACGGATGTGACACTGAAGACTGGAGTAATGACTGCTGAAATTTTAGCTTTGCCATCACAATAATAAATTACCTTTTAAAATGTATTAACATTTTAAACTATGTATTTTAAAATTCAGTAACATTTTCAAATATTTCTATTTTTACTGTAAATGCAGCCTTTGTGAATATAAGACACTTTTAAGAACATAAAAAATCTTAACGACCCCAAACTTATAATTACCTTGAAAATACCATGACAGTACCATAGTATTTCGCATAGGGACTTCGCAAGTTCATGCGAAGGTGAACTAATAAACAAATCAACATCGGCCATGAAAATTCACCAGAAAACAATTTAACTTACACAGTGCAATCAAATAACGAGAGTTTCCCCTCTATCTGCCTACCCAATATTCTACCTAACTCAACCATAGTCTTCATGCGATTACTTGTGGGGGGTACTTACGCACTGTAGCCCGCTGGGTGAAAACGCAACCGGTAAAACCAGCGACGCCTTCAACACCACGGATTTGCCCCCGAGATAAATACTACTACCCACGTTCACCGCAACACTACACAAAAACAACAAACTCGACATGGAGAGAAGAAGTCCTGGATGGCCTGTAACTTCGCCTGCACCGGACACACTTTCCTGGATCAAACACGCGACATTTGACTGTACGATCATACAATCGCTTCATATTTTGTTGGCGTTTTTCAAAATTTACTTTTGCGAGTTCTCTTGCCTGAATGAGTCGGTTCTTAAACCCCAAAACATATGCCAAATTTTTCGGAGGCTTCGCAACTTTACCAGCCTCTTGAAAAACAGACAATAGACCACAAACTTTATGCCCAAAGACTAAATCATTAGGACTAAAACCCGTATTTCCCTGTACTACTCCGCGAGCGGCTAACATCATCCAGGGTAAGCCCTTTTCCCAATCTCTATCTAACTGCACACAGTATGCTCGAAGCAGCGATTTTAAGGACTGATGAAATCTCTCCAACGCACCCTGACTTTGTGCGTGGTACGCAGCAAGACTACCGATTTCTGCAGGAGTGACAGCCCACTGGAAAAACTCATCCAAAGAGTTAGCTTGCTGCTCTTTTCCAAGTTCCTCTGCCAAAACGGGAAAAGACAATGCCGACAAATCAGGAACAAACAAATCAGTGCAAGCTTTATTACACAGGGTTTCCTTTTGATCAGTCAGTTCCACCTTTCGCTGTTTCATTGCACGAATCACTACACATGTGGCATCTTGACTTCGTTCCGTTTCATTTTTATTATGAGCAGTAACAATAGGGAACACTGAACTGTCAGCCCATACACGCTCACCTACTAGTCCGTTTCCTAAAATAATATGAACTCCTTTAATTGGCAAGGCCGGTCGTACTCCCACTGCAACCTCACCTTGAATCAATTCAGACTGAAGTCTTACCTTATGAAGAGGAACAGACAGAACATTCAGTCCTATTCCCCTAATTAACACGTTCTCACCAGTATAGGATAGCGAGGAAAACGGCAAAACAGACTCCAAGATGAATTAATCCAATTAATCCTTCTGTAATGAAAGAGGAGTAAGACGACAAAAATTCAACATCGGGTTTTTGATCTTCAAACATTTCAATCTCTTCAGACAGAACTGGTGCCACCGAAGCAGCAGGCTTAACAGGTGAATGTGCTACAAGTTTGGATTTATTCTTAAGGACTGGACAATCCAATTTCCAATGTCCTCTCTCCCGACAATAATTGCATATTTTACTCTGGTCAAAATTTCCCGTGAAAACACGGTCATTTTTAGATGGAGTCTTTACAGAGGTAGCAGACTGAACATCATGAACATGCACACCAACAAAAACAGATTTGTGCGTCAGTACAAAGTCATCGGCTAACGTCGCCGCTTCCTCAGGAGTTTCAACATTGTGCTTATTGATATATATGGCAACACGACTCGGAACTGTGTTTTTAAATTGTTCTAGCACCATCAAATGACTTAAATCTTCAAATGTCTTAATGTCTAGTGCTGTACACCAACGATTAAAGTTTCTCCTCAAATCTCTGACAAATTCTAAATGAGTTTGTACCTCTTCTTTTTTCTGCAAATGAAAACGCTGTCTGTATGCTTCTGGTACGCATTCATATGCCTTTAAAATGACAGATTTAACTTTATCATAATCTCTACAGTCATCGACCGACATTGAAGAAAAAACTACTTGTGCTTTCCCGGTTAAAACACATTGTTGAAAAGTAACACAATTATCGTTTGACCAGTCCCATAGAACATACTATTACTTTGGAGAATCATATAGTACAATTTTAAGTACCATGGTGATATGATTATAGTAATAAAACTGTAAGATATAATTTATGCCATCAATGAACCATAATACTGCCAAAATACTTTTTGTAGGGTTAGTTTCAAGGTCAAAGAAAGAACTACTTGTGCTTTCCCGGTTAAAACACATTGTTGAAAAGTAACACAATTATCGTTTGACCAGTCCCATAGAACATACTATTACTTTGGAGAATCATATAGTACAATTTTAAGTAC
Organism: Sinocyclocheilus anshuiensis; assembly: GCF_001515605.1. Lineage (NCBI taxonomy): Eukaryota > Metazoa > Chordata > Actinopteri > Cypriniformes > Cyprinidae > Sinocyclocheilus > Sinocyclocheilus anshuiensis. The sequence goes on from NW_015554135.1 coordinate 33,876, forward strand.
CATGGTGATATGATTATAGTAATAAAACTGTAAGATATAATTTATGCCATCAATGAACCATAATACTGCCAAAATACTTTTTGTAGGGTTAGTTTCAAGGTCAAAGTTTAAATCAAAGTTTGATTTTTGAGAAATTTTCCAGATTACAGACAAGAAAAGAGAGAAAGCATCTAGCATAAAGCACACGATTGCTCTTAATTAAGTCACTTAGATGTACTTATGCAGAGATTACTCTAATCTGTCAGTGTTTCTAGTACAATAGGATGCTGCTCATTACATTAAATGCAAATGTCACAGCGGGGTCCAGCGGTAGCGCTCAGGGTGTTATGAAGGTGGACCAGATAATAAAATTTATTATAAGTGAGATTCATGGCTTTTATAGCAGAGCAGATTTGCTGCTTTGACAAAATGCCCATTTAGCGTCCCAGTATGGAGCATTTGACCTGTCCTGCAAGCCTTGATCTGATTAGCGACAGGCTTCCTTTTAGTAGTAAATGGCACATAGACAGATTAGGTTTAGTGATTTTTTTTTGGTGTTATCACCTTTGGTGTGTTGCTAAAGACCAGGTTAAGTGAAAGAGTTAGTCATGGAAGGCAGACAGGGACTCTGTATGACTATCCAGTAAGTGGGGAGTAAAATAATTTAATTTTCTGTTGGTTGGACAGAGATTACATGTATGCATCAACATATCATACTTAAAATAATTCCAAATAACTTGCAAAATATAGTCTCAGCTTTGCAATAATGTTTCAGATTGGATTATGTCCGACAAGTCAGGCATTTTTGTATAATGTTTCTCATAATAAAGTGAAATTAGCAATATTTAATCACAAAACATATGGTGCATGTATTAAAAGGTAATATTTGAAATATACCATTGCACTAAATACCATGCCATTTGCAAAGTGCTTCAAAGAATATCATGGTACGTGGCCCAAAAAATGTTGGTATTACCTTGTTACCATGTTCCAAAAGGCATGGTGATGGGTCAGACAAATAAATATTGATTAAACAAGGATTCGAATTTCAGTTTTGATTTTGGCTTCCAATAATTGTGAAATCACATTAATCTTCTAGGGGTCATATGATGCGATTTCAAGTTTTCCTTTCTCTTTGGAGTGTTACAAGCTGTTCTTGAATAGATAAGATCCAGACTAAAGTCTCAAACCCAAAGAGATATTCTTTATAAAAGTTAAGACTGGTTCACGCCCTCCTCAAACACGCCTCCACATGTCTACGTCACGATATGGGAAGATTTGCATAACACCACCCAAATGTTCACGCAAAGAAAGAAGGTGTAACTTTATTGTTGCTGCCACCGCCGCTGCCATGTTGTGAAGACGCTGTGTGTTTCGTTGCGAAAGCGAAAATACTTTGTTTGGCCTTCCAAAAGAGGACACGACTAGAAATCAGTGGTTAAGTTGTATTTACAACACTGTTCCAGAACAGTTCAACCCAAATATTGAGATGTATGCAGCGCATTTTATGGAGGACTGTTTCCTGATCGTGGTAGAGTAGACTACAATGCCGGCTTTTCTGACTCACAGTCTGTAAGTACATTTTCATATTTAAAGAATTTGCCACTGACGATTCAAACGCGAGTTTTGAGCAGTGTAGAGTAGCGCTTGTTGTTCGTCATTTCTCCGATCACAAATGCAGACATGGTTTAATGTTTACGCAGCGTGATGCAACGCAACGCATTTCTTGATGCAAGAAATGCCTAGTTTGTAATGGGTTTGAATGTTTTTGTCTCGTCGCTCCATCACAGTATGGTAAGGGGCGTAACATTTCCGTCACACGCTTGAGGTATTCGGCCAATCACAACGCACTGGATAGCTGGCCAATCAGAGCACACCTTGCTTTTCAGAACGATGAGCTTTGTAAAAATCGACGTGTTTCAGAAAGGCGGGGCATAGAGGAGAAACAATAATGTACAGTATGTGGAAAATAATGTGTTTTTTTAACCTTAAACCGCATAAACACATTTCATTACACCAAATACACAAAATAATGTTCTTTTTAGCAACATTGATTACAATTTTGATATCATGATATAAAATATTAGATAGCAAAATATACTTGATGCATATAACTATTGTATTAAAAAAAAGAAAAACTTGTATAAGATTTTGGTCATATCACCTAGACCTTAAATAATCATGATTATGATTTTTGCCATAAGCAAGCAGATATAGGATGTTGTGACATTCATGGATTCCGGCTCTTAAGACCGCAATGCCTCCTGGCCGTCAGCGGTAAACCCCCTCTGGTATCGGTGTCAGGGCTGTCAGGCCGGGCTGAGCCGATCTGGTCTGAGTGGTCTCGCTCTCTTCTATGGACTTCTCTCAGTGGGCAGTCAGACAGGAGGCCAGGAGACTGCTAATGTTCTCTGACGGAACAACCCCATGTTTACTGGGCAGTAGAGCAGCGTGACAGGCTAAACCCACTGTGACCTGTCAGCAGACCCCTTGGTCTGACCATGTGACCCTTAATGCTGTTTTTCTTTTTTGGATCACAGACTTTTGGAGAAAACCCTCTTGCTCCCACTGGCAGAAAGCTGATGTAGATTCAGTTCGCCAATGCACATCTTGACTTAAGTAACTCTGAAAGTTATGATTCGTCCTTAAAAAAGGGATGCACAGTACATCAGCTAGAATTAGAGATTTTATTTTTACATTTATTGTATATAGGTCAGTGTTGGATAAATATATTGGCTGATATTGGATATTTGTTTATGCTAATTTCCTACACTTAGATTACCCTTGCATATAAGGCTTACATAAAGTTCAGTAATAATTGAATAAGATTTAAAAACGCATATTAACTAACACTTAAATGTAATTTTTAGCAACTCTCAAAATTGAATATCCATTTTTCATGCTGTACATTATAATGTTGTGATGTCAGTCACACATTATAATGTTGTGAATTCACGTCTAGCATTTATTTTTTAGTTTAGTGTTTTATTTTTACTAAACAAAATAGTGTATAATTTTAATATTGGCCAGTTATTGGTTTTCAACAATGACATGAAAATCCAATATTTATTGGATTTTTGGTGTATTCATACTTAATATACATGATATGTTGTAGCATATGCCTTCAGTGTTGTCATACTTGTCAATGTAAAAGCAGAAACATATTCTGTGTAGAAACAATTTTAATTTAGAAATGGCAAATAACAAGTATAAAAACTGAAAGAGGATTTTCTTGTTAAACATACTCCAATAATTTTCATTTACAACTTCAAAAAATAATTTTTTACAGTGTAGATACCCACAGGATTCATTTTGCGCCCCAAACACTTGCTTAATGATATGTTGTAATGATGTGAATGGTCTGGCTACGCTTCGAAACGTTAGCACCAAATAGTCGAAAGTTGCATTACAACGCTCAGCCACTATGCAATGTACTGTATAGTTTGATGTTTCTCTTCAAGAATCATGTGAAAGGGCCTTTGGTTTAAGTGTCCGGCACTGATTATGGTCTGTGGAGTCTTTGTCAATGGCGTTCAGTGTAATAATGGATGGGAAAAAAACGCATATGTCAGCTGATGAGGGATGGAGTTCTGCAGGTGTGTCCTTCAGATCCTTACAGTTGTAGAACATAAGACCATGCAGATGTGTTTAAAATGAACTAGTGCTGCCCAGGTGTTTGTGCGTGGGATTGAACCGCCTCACGTGTGGTCCGTGAGGCCCCGTCAGGCAGCTCTAGTGGGCCCCCCAAGCACTGAATGCAGTTTCTTGAATAGAGTCGTCACTTAAAACACCACACTGCAGGGCATTTGGAGTCGCTGCTGCATTTTTACAACGATCAAGTTCAGAAGATTCATTTGTCGTTTTTGACATGAACAATTCGTTTGATCTCTGGTTGCGAGAAGGTAAGAACAATCTGAGGTAAACATGATGGAGTGTTTGTACTCCTTATTGACCTCTTAGATGTCGGGAAAAGCCCCATCTAATTACAGGAGAAGATCTGTTGGCGTTCCACACGTTTCCAAGAGCCTTGTGGCATGTCCTGGCAGCTCCCTCAAACAGTTACTATAATTTTTGCAAGGGAGAAGATATGAAACGTTATCCTTGCTCCTCTTTTTCAGACTCTTCTCGCTGGCATTTTCCAAACAAAAGAACAAAGTGAGCCCAAGGAGCATACAGTGTCATCTTGCAACATAGTGGTACTTTCTTCTAGAAAAAAAATGTGTGAGAGTATGAAACTGTGGTCTGAATTGCGTGTATTGAGTTTCTTGTGATGCTCTCTCCCTCACCTGAGGGCAGTCGGAGGCCTGGATATGAATTGCTAAAAGAAGGGCCAGTCTTCGCTCACCATGGTTGTACTTTGTGTGCAAGAGTTGTGTCCTGCTTTCTCCCCCTTTCTCTTTCTTGTTCTTTCCCTCTTTCTTTGTTAATATTTGAACCTTTTTTGACCCTCAGCACATCTCCTAGCCTTATTGTATAATATGAAAAGCAGCCCATTATTTGGATCATTTTGCTATATTTTGTAGTAAGGGTTATTGTTGTTAACTACAACTAAAACTAGTAACACATTGTTGTTAATGGAAATAAAGCAGAATTAAAATGAAATATAAATATTAGATGAAAAACTTAAACTAAACAAAAATTAGAAATGTCACCTTGGCAACTAATTGAAAGCTTATGAAGCACTACACTTTAACTTATTACTAACTAGAAAAAAAAATGTAAACTGATTTAAAAAAAAATTAACCTAAATAGTAATATTCAAAAAAAAAGAAAAGTGAAAAATAAAAGCAATTCTAATTCAAAATATGAATAAAAACTGGAATACCATATAAATAATACTAAATTTACACTGTTTGAAATTGGCAGATTTTTGTCTTTCATGCATCCAGCTCAAACGGACATCAGACAGCAGCTGAATAAACAACCTTTCCCTTCATTATAGAATTATAAATCTCACATTTCTACTGCTCCACGTCTTTATTTGGGTTGGATTTGAATGATGACTCTCATGGGCCTCCGTAATTATGTTCAGTGATTGATGTTCTACACATATCTGCCTGAAGTGGGCCTGTCCTCTCTTGTTGGGAGGATCTATAGAAACCATTTGAGCAGCCAGTGGGTAACTGGCTCAAATTGTTAACGTCTGTCTTTATTTTTTATAATTGGGACTTTATATCTTACAGTGTGCATGTATTTCTTATTTTAAGCTTTTTCTCACAATTACCTGTTTTATTTTTTTTTCTATTGTAAAAACGACTTTTGGGAAACCTGTTTGGAAAACAGTCATATTTTTGCAGTTGCTTTGTATTCCTCTAGTGGCCAGAATTAAACAGTTAACAGCTAAAGCTTTATTTATAGGGTTTAATTGGTTGCCTGTGTATTCAGATTGTTTGTATGATCCAGTTTCTCCATAAATCTCACTGCAACAAATTTTTTCCCCACAATATCGCCATTGTTTACTTCAGTTACACAAATAATCAGTTTTAAAGGTGACATATTGTGAAAATCGGACTTTTCCAGGTTTTAAGTGCTATAATCAGGTCCCCGGTGCATCTACCAACCAAGGAAATGTGAAAAAGATTAACCCAGTAACTTTGTTTTGGTAAGCCTTTTTCTGCAAGCGTCTGAGAAAACGAGCGCGTCTGATTTCGCTCCCTTGGTGACGTGGCAAAGGGATCTCATTATAATATTACCACCCCTTAATCTGTAAGTTTCCACCCACGGCGCCGTCATTTCGTCATTTTCGCAAGCGACAACGGTGTACCAGTTCTAGGGCCATGGCAAAAGTTTGAGCAAAACATGCTAACTGTTCTGTCTTTGGCTGCACAGAGGAGCACAGAACACTATTTAGATTCCCAGCCTCAGAGGAGACAAGAGAGCAGTGGATTGAAGTTTAAACTCATATGGTTTAAAACGCATGACTTCAGCGCGATAAACATGATATTCAGAAACAAAAGAGATGTTTTTAGCAGGTCCGAGCTGTAATGCCGCAGCTCTATTCTGGAAAAGGGGGCGGGGAGCAGCAGCTCATTTGCATTTAAAGAAACAGGCCCGAAAAACAGTGTGTTTCTGCTTCCACTCAAAATAGGCATTTTCAAAATGTTATAATAAATGATCTGTGGAGTATTTTGAGCTGAAACTTCACAGACACATTCTGGGGACACCAGAGACTTATATTACATATTGTAAAAAGGGGCATAATATGTCTCCTTTAAGTAGAAAATGCGTTTCTAAAAACAGTCATAATACTACTAAATATATTTTTTCTGCAGAATTATTTAAAAATTCACAGTGAATTCAATATAGTACAATAGTGATATGAAATTATTCTAATTAATAATAAGTATAGCCAGTTTTGTCCTGGTTCAGTGTTCCTAAAATGTCTAAAGGGAATAGCCTAACTGATCTGTGTTTGTTAATTATTACAATATTGGTTATTTCTTATTATTTTTCTTTTTGCTATACTTGGCTCCTTGTGTTAAAACATGGTACCAAGACTAGATTAGACTTCCTACTAAACTCATTTATTTGTCTCGAAAAATAAACTTACTGATATTTATTCAGTCTTGGCTGACCACGTTGTAGAGAATTTTGTTACTTTCTAAGCCATTTTACTAGCAGCCTTGCTCGGCCTCAGTCTAAAAAGGGAATCTCCAAACATTGAGTTAGTTTCAATGGGTGTGCTATTGATACATGTTTAAAATTTGAGGAGAGTAGCGGGTTAGTGGAGGAGTTTAAGGTCAGAGGAGTTTATGCAGTAAGGTGTAATTTGGTCCTGTGGAAGGCATGGACAGGAAGGATCTGCTTCTCAGTAGGTCAGTAGACCACAGTCAGACCCGACTCAGAAGACATACATAAAGACTGCTTAGGGGCCAGTGCCAGTCTTTCCTGTTTATGTGTGTGTTTGTGTATGCAGGCCTCCAGACCGTCTCAGATAATTCTAATGAGCTAATAGCTGGACTCAGTCCTCTGAGGTTCATACTTCCTGCTGGGTCTGAAGAAGACTTACAGTCAGATAAAACAACATGTGCACCCCATATTCATGTTGCCACCGTGTGAAATGGCTTTATAGAGAAGAGCCACATTCAGGGATGGCTGGTTGGATTAGCTAATAGTTAGATTAATAGTTGGATTAAAATATTTTTACTTCTACAGCAAACATTTTGACTAGTCCTGCCACATATAATGCTAAATATTAAAGGTGCAGTAGGAGATCTCGGAAAATGCTAACTTTAGCCTGATAGCACTGAAAGCGAACGTCCCACCCTGCCTTCAATCACTGTCCAAAGCCACGCCCCCTGAACGCACATACGCTCACGGACCAGAATACCAGAGACAACATTACTACAATAGGCTACAGCGGTTCCCAATTCCATTTCTCGCGGTTCAGCGGCAAATCCGTGAAGGAATGTTCCGAAGTCAAGTAAACAAACGGATTTCCCCAGCTCAGGGAGTAGGGAGCAAAGAACACTGTGTAGGGAGCATGTCAATCGGAACACAGTTCATGCACGGAGCTCACTTCTAACGAGCTGGTTATCTGAATCAGGTGCGTTAACTAAGCGAGACATGCAAAATATGCAGAGCGGGGGGGTGCGAGGACTGGAATTGGGTACCGCGTTGGGCTACATCATGTGTCATTCACCGGTGAGAAAACTTTATAGTACAGTTAGTAAAAGTATTACAATACCAGGAAGGAAGATCGGGTTGTTGATGTTTGTCTGCCATTCCCGCTCTGTCTGCACAGCGTGCGTGAACGCGCTGATGACGTATCCTGTCTGCGCGAACAGGGTGTGCAGAGGTATGCAAATACATATGTTAACAGGCAGGTAGGAAAGCCAATTAAAACGCTCGGACCGAGCGTTTTGATTGGTTGAACATTTCTTGGTCCTACGCCTTCCACAGAATATAAATACAGATAAATACATTTAGACCACTTAACTTAATGATTGCTATCGGGATGTGAAGAGACTTTCAACCAGCATAACAAAAAATGTTTCTGAAGACAATCACCTATTGCACCTTTAATTTACATACTTATTTTCATGTGTCAGAAGAAATTAGTTATGTCAGAAAAAAATTTATACATAAAAATAAATAAATGTATATATTTATTTAAATATATAGATGAATAAATATTTTATAGATATTTTCTGACCTTATAAATATGTGATCTCAGTCTGAAGTTATATTCTAATTAACATTCACACTATTTGTGTACATTGATAGACTTAAGATAATGGTGTTTAAATTGCTCTTGGCTCTTTTTTGTACTCTATAGGAAGTTGTTATATTATGTCAAGCAGATTTTGATGTCACTAGGCTAAATTACAGGAGATATGAAATATCTGATTTTCTCCCCCTGAGGATCAGTATAGTGCTGTCTTACCATAGGAGTGTTGTATGACATTTTGCCTGAGTCCATAATATCGAACTGATGATAAATGTTAGTATCGTACTGCAAATACAGAAAGGATTCTGGCTGACATTCTTTATTTGATTTGGATCATGCAAGACTGTGCTCAAACACTTCATCAACTACTTTTTTTTCACTTCAATTTTCCACACAAAATATAACAATATATTTTAATTTAGTTTTATTACATTTTATTTATTTTTACTTCTGTAACTTTTGTATGTATTTCTTTCTTTCTGTTGATTTAGTGGTGAAATCTGACCTACATATACTTTCTTGAGGTTTTCCCACTCACTGACATAGCGATGATGACAAAATAAGACGCATAAAGTCACAGACTTGCACTCAAGTTACTTCAGTTCACATACCTGACTAATTAAATATAACTAATTAAAAAGAACACAGTGACTTGCTTGGGAAATAAGACCTCATTAAAGTGGCTTAACAATAATTTTGTTCACTTTTAATGTTTTGTCTAACTTCTGTTATGAAATCATTCCAAGTCTGCATTTATTCTGTTTAGGCCTTGTGTTGATTTGTAGCGTGAACAGTGCGGTTCACAGCATGGCTTTTAGTTTCTCCAACAAGACGGCTTGTTATTGGTAGAATGCAGGCTCACTGCTCTTTGAGCTGTCAAAAGTAAGTAGACTTTCCTCGATGGATTGGAGTTGGTAAAAATCAATCTGGCCATGGGCGATCACATTGCACACATTGCTCCTGAGCCCTGGCACAAGGCCGACTGACTGACGTCTCCCAGCTGTGCTGAACCGTATGAAAACAGGATAGTCCCCCAGCCATTGCCCACTTGTCTACCTGTCTTCTGAAACACTCACTATATATTATGAGTATGAAACGGGATTTTTGTTCCCATAGGGTATAGCTATGATTCTGATGACTTGCTAGCATGATTATGTATGGAGAACCTGGTCTTGCATATGTTGAAGGCCTTTGGTTACAGTGCACATTAGTGGTGTTCAGATAAAACTATCTTGTAATGTCTAGTAAAGAGATATTTTAAGTTATTTTAGGTGAGCATTTTTTGTTAGAAACAAATATAAATAAAACAATACAAAATGAATAGTAAAATAAAAACAGTAAAAGTACATTTTAGTATTATTTTGTTTGTGTATCTATATGATGATCTATATGTATGTATATTATAATGTAACTTTCATTTTTTTAATTAGAAATTTTAATAGAAACAAAGCCATAAAAACTGCATATATCAGGAAGTGTTTTCAAATCAAAATAGTAATGGGATACTTCATAAGTCTTCATAATGTCTTTTTATAATTTTTCAGCAATGAAGCAGCTAGACTCTGTACTGCAAAGCAAATTTATATAAATATATTTATAACCTAAAAAATATTGGGACACATTTTTGATGGAGGCCTGTGCCCCAGTACTGATGAAAGGCTGGAAAAGCCCCTGGTTTACAGAAGTTTCAGATGCAGTGTGAAGCAGCATGTAACACTGCATGACTCTGCTGTCATTGCTTGACATGTCATATCAACTACCCAGATACATTGTTTGGCACATCACTTAGGTAACTGAGCAAATGTGACAGTCTGGAAAGTATTCCCCTTCCCGAGTTGTTAAGCAGATGGCAGTTCTGGATAACCCAGTGCATTAACACAGGTCTCCTGACAAATGCTGCTATTTCAGGTAGCGCTGATGAGAACATCCGCATACAGGATTCTGGTACAGTATGTCCCACATAGCTTTTGGCACAGACTGTATGAGGAAAAAGTGCAGCATGCTGTTAGGATTGGCATATGAACATATAGAAGCTGACATGATGGCATAGATACAGTCATGTTGCTCATTTAGTTACCCCAATTCCTATTACCGTAATGCAAAAAATATTCTTTAAAAAAAAAAATGTTTGCATTCTAAAATGTTTATATTTTATATTGTCCTGGTCATTTTTTCATTTCATTTTTTTTTATTAATTTTGTCAGCAAACTTGGAAGTTGATAACCTTGGTGTAGACTACACTGACTAAAGTATGTTTTTGGGGTCTTTGTTAGATAAGTAGTCATTTCTTTCTTTTAACGTACAATGGAGGTCAAAAGGTTCAAAAATGGTCCCTGTTATCTCTAAATGGACCCACGGCCTGTTGTTGGCTCACATATTTTCCTGCACTTTAAAGAATAGCATGCAATCTCTGATATACGCTCATCCCGGACCGACCATTAGCTATCTTGGTAACCCACCTGCGAGCGCTGAAATTGTTGAAGCTAACTGTAGAGACAGACAGCAGAGGGCTGATTAGCTTGGATTCCACATTCAGGTCTTGTTTGTGCAGTATCAGATGGCTCACAGGTGCTCACATCTATCTCTCTGTTTGAAGTGGATCAAAGGGCTTTGATCAGACACATGGTCTCACACATGCTTCAGCACACTGACTCCATGCAGATGTTTACCATACACATGACCTCACTGGGCCAGGAATGCTCTTTGTAATTACAGAGGGTCACTCGATACTGGCAACGAAGGAAAGCAGAGCACAGAAAAATTATATATTGTTCTTGGAATCTCTTTGAATGTCTTTGAGGTAATGGTGTACTGTAGATCAGTGAATCTCAACCTTTTGGCGTACCGGACCCCAGTCCAATTCAGAACCATCCTCAAGGACCCCCAGAACAAAATGAACTTGTATCATTTGTGTCTTTGTGAGGACCAAATGCAGTCAAGTATAATTCAATTTAGCTGACTTGTCCAGTATTTGGCCATATCATCAGCTATATTGGATTTTTCTTTCATGGGAACACGTCATGTCAACATATACAAAATTTATACAAAAATTCATACTTTATACGGACCCCCTGGCCTTATGTCAAGGACCACTAGGGGTCCACGGACCCCTGGTTGAGAAACACTGCTGTAGATTATGTAATGGATACTTAATCAGTGAGTCATTAGTGCAAAATATGACATGTCAGGGTACAAAAATGCTGATACTTCAGCAGTCATTATGGAAAAGTATTTCAGAACAAAGGTGTTTTTGGTGCTAGATAATCCTATTTATCTTAAACCAGACATCTTTTACTTCAATTTTTCTTTTTCTGGATGTATTTTTAGCCTGTCATTTAAAAAAATCTACATTTTGGTTAATCTACTTTTTACTTTTTTTATTAAATTAAATTAATTAATTAATTTGATTTATTTGTTTATTTTATTTTTTTTCTGAATATTTTCATAGCCTGTCATTAAAACATCTAGCATTGGTTGTCTACATTTTTGGTTACATTTTTAAATTTAAAATGTTACAATTATTTACTTTTTAAAATATATTATTTTTGATTAATTTGTTAATTTGTAATAATTTGTAAAATTGATATGTTTTTTATTTATTTTATTTTTTGACACAATATTTGAGAGATTTTAAAACCAACTTTGAGAAATCATGCTACACTACAAACATGAAAACACCAATTTAGCAAAAATTTCAAGACAGTTATTGTTGGACATACAGGAATAACTTTAGTGTTTCCATTATTATGTATAATCTGTAGTTTAATTATTTATTTAACTGAGAAGTGAATATTTGTCTGAAAAAATAAGTTCTTCTCTGCCTTGCATAACCAGTTCTATCAAATATATTTGTACATTTTTAGCTAATGTTCTCATTTCTTAACTTTTCTCTTCATCTTCGTCAAACTATTAATACTTTCATAACGGTTCATGTTTACATTCGAGGGCTTTTTCTTGCTATTTCATTTCTTTAATAAAGACAGGCTACTGATGTTATCTGGGGGCTCGTCCGGGATATGACTACTATAATGTTGAAATATTTGTGCTTTTAAAGCATTTAGTTATTGTGTATCTTGTTAAAGTGGTTACTGTGGTTCAAATATCCCATATTATGAGAAATACATTAAACATGTTGGGTCACTTGAGGGCTGAGAGAGGAAGTCTGAATGTATATTATGGTATGGAGCTGCAGAGCCTCCACAGTGCACTGCAAATTTTATTAGCCCCATTTCTAATGACAAGGGGGCAATCACATGAGGAAACCGGAGGTAATGTTGGCAAAAAAATTCTTGTTAAATGAAGTGGAGTGCCTACATCGCTGTAAGTGCTGTACACACATTGGCTTTAGAGAGTCATTAGGTTAGTTTCTGGGACCATTCCTCATTCTGGCTGTAATGAAACGCAGCATAAGGGTATTACCTGCTCCACCTGAGGAGCCTGGATTACTGTAGTATTGCTGATACGGCACAATGAAACTAGCCCAGGGCAAATATGAATGCTTTATTTATAGAAGATATATTGCTGGCCATTTTTATCATTTTTGTCTGCCTTCGTTGAGCTGCTTGCAAGAGGTTTCCAGAGCACCATTGAAGTGTGCAATGAAATGATTTGTCTTCAGTCCATTCGTGATTTCTATTGAGAGACTCTTACAACAAACCATGTTTGATTGTTTTTGTTCAGAGATTCGAGCCCAACTGGTGGAACAGCAGAAATGTCTGGAGCAGCAGACGGACATGAGGGTCCAGCTCCTTCAGGACCTCCAGGACTTCTTCCGCAAGAAGTCAGAGATCGAGATGGAGTACTCCCGCAACCTGGAGAAGCTCGCCGAACGCTTCATGGCAAAGACCAGGAGTACCAAGGACCATCAGCAATATAAGTGAGTGTGTTATATGAATGATTAATACTTGCAACTCTTTTGTGGGTTGAATCTAGAACTTTTTGTACTCTGGCCCAGATCTTTAATCACTTACCCACACCATCATTATTATTGTCTAAAGGTTTATGATTGTAAGATTGAACACTTTGACTTCTCCTAAATTGCTATGTGTGTCACATGAACGATTTTCAAATGATGCTGTCTTTTATTCAACATATGAAATCATGTTGAAAGGGAAATATGAAGTTATCCTTTTTTATTTTACATTATTAAATGAGAGAATTTATATTTTATGCTACACTTTTCATATCCAATCTTAATTTTTTTAATAAGTGTTGGAATTGAAAATTAAGTTTGGAATTTTTTTTTGTATTTGTGGGTACATTTGTATGAAGATTTCATATCAGCTTTTTTTGTAAAATATATATGTCTCACAATGACATTTTAATGAGTAATTTTTTCTAAACCATTACTTGTCACATATGTTTTTCTGCTGATTTATTCCCAGTGTAGTGCACTGAGACAGGCACGAACCGTGATCATGGTCTCATTATGCCAGTAGAGTCACTGGCTGGAAAAGACTACATCTACATATAGATCTACATCTATATAATGTTGGTACAGAAACCGCTGGTACAACTCAAAATATTGAGTGTGTTTGCTTTTCACTTCTGTAAATAGTCTCTAAATGAGTCCAGCAGCTGTGAGCACAACTGGAGGCAATGGAGAATCTTGGTCGTGGAGCTTGTGGTTTATGTGGCCTGTCTGTTTGTGAGCAGAATAAGATACTTGACACAATTCACTAACATATTCTGAAAGACAAGGACTTAAACTTGCCAGTTCACAGATGCAGAAGTAAAGAAGGGTCCAGATTACAGTGTGATGTGATGCAAATTGCTCGTTTTTGTCTTTTGGAGATAAAAAAGCCAGTTCTAACGCCAGCTTAGCTCAGCTGTGTGCCGGATGAATTAGCATCAGAACGAGCTTGCAGAAATTTCTGTAATTAACAGAAAGGCTCATTTCTAAAGCATTTCAAGTCATTTTACCAGGTCTCTTAGCTAAACTTGGACTCTTCTGTAACCACAGGGCTTCAGTAAAGAGGTCCAGACCGTGGTCTGCGATTGTATCCCATTTTATTCTGTAGTCCAGAGGTCTGGCCCGATGTCTGACCGATGGCGTCGTGATGAGGCCAGCTGAGCCAAAGCAGAGGGTGTGCTTTACCCCTTCACTGAAGTTGGCTGGATACTTGTGGTCAGCAGAATTCTGCAAAACCAGTGAGAGGAAAGATTAAGCAACTATTTGTCAAGAAACACAGTTTACTCTACCTGTGGGATTGTAGTTACAGAATCAGTCTTCTCACTGGCGCTGGGAGCATCTCAGGTGACTCAAAGTGCAAAGTGTGATGGATCAGGCCTGAAGGTTGGAGACCAGAGAGATGCGGTCACTTTACAAATGCATAGCTAGTGTATGTTTGAACTTGGTTAGCTCCTAACCGAAAGTTTCCATTTTAGAGTCTGTTTTTTGGTATAAAGTGAAGATTTGATTTGTGACTTCTGTAGAGGATTTTACGTAGCAGAATGTGATAAACCAGAAATGACCACAGGATCTAATTTTGCTATAAATAAAGTGCCAGGATGACAAATCAGACATTTTAGAGAGTAATGATAACCATGACAGTAAGGACTTTTATATTGTTACAAACTTTCTTTTTCAAATAAATGCTGTTATTTTGAACTCTCTATTCATCAAAGAATCCTGAAAATTGGTTTCCACAAAAATATTAAATAGCACAGCTGTTTTCAACATTGATAATAATAAGAAATGCTTCTTGAGCACCAAATCAGAATGATTTCTGAAGGATCATGTGACACTGAAGACTGGAGAAATGATGCTGAAAATTAAGCTTTGCCATCAAAGGAATAAATTACATAAAAAATGTATTGAAATATAAGTTATTTTACATTGTAAAAATGTTTCACAGTATTACAGTTTTTACTGAAAGAGACTTTTTTCAAAAACAATAAATAAAATCTTGCCTACACAAAACCTTTGAACATTAGTGTATGTTTTAATAAATAAATATTTTAATGAATTTTTAGTAAATATTGTAAAATTTACACTGTAAGAAAAATATCTGTAGGAAAACTGAACGGGTACTGGTAGTTTTCTGCCAGAACAATATATGTTAATTATACAGACATTTCCTTCAAGCCTAAAATATAACACAATGCAACGTGTAATTCAAAATACTCAAAAATTAATTCATAATACCATAGTACATTGTGCCCTATTATTACAGACTTTTCTTACAGTGCATGCCAATTGTCATATTATATCGGCCCTATAGATTTCATATTGACTTCATATTATATTACTAGTTCTTTAGTAGGTTCTATCCACATATGTGCATCCTTACAAGACAGTGTTTTGTGAGCTGTGTGGTTAAACTTCTCCCAGATGACACTGTCGTCGTGGCGACACATCGACTGGTGCTTAGTTTAGTGCACATGTTTGTTGAGCTAACAGGCATCACACACTGTTTGCCCAGGGAGGCTGCTGGACTCAGGATGGGAATTATTTCATTATATGCATCATCCAGCTGCCACTCCTTGGACAGCAGATTGCCTTTTATTATCTATCATTTAGCAGATGCATTTTAGCCAAATAGACCTTCCACAAGGACACATCTCCTCTAGGAAACTGAGCTTAAGTGCCTTTTATATATTATATTATAAATCTTCTTTAGGAAACTGAATTCAGGTGCCTTTTTTAGGGTACAAGTTATAAGTTTAACCTTTGGTTTAGGGTATAAGTTTGAACCTTTGTCATTTTGGTTGCATGCCTAAGATTAAATGCAATGCACTTAGGCTTTAGGATTTATGCTTTGCCCCAGTAAGGTTGGTTTCAGTTGTCTGCATGATTGTACCTTCATGCGCATTCATTTGATGACCTTGTTGTAGGATGCCAAACTCTCCAGTGAAGCGCTCTAGTTTGCTCTGGCACTTCAAAATCGATGAGCTGTCAATATAATCTTTGCGATCTGCGGGATGTTTACGCCAGCACCGAATGAAGTTCCTCTGGCTACAGTGTTGATGTAGTTACTGCATCGCTTGTAGTTGTGGTGTGTTTATACCACTGCTGGTTATTTTGATATTAGCACATTAGAGGCACGTTCATTTTGTTTAGAAAACCAAGTGTAATTAATTTGGGTAATTGCCACCAGTGTAGTTGCTGTATATAGACTTGCTTACACCTGGGATGTGGAAGATGAATAAAAGATGCTGTCTTTGAAGATGGAGTTTTGTAATGGCTTTCCTATATCTTTTTAGTGTGTGTTCCACAGAAGAAATTGAGTCATGATGAGGGTTTGGAATGAAATGAGAGAGAGAAAAAAAAAACAAGTCAAGGTGAACTATTGCTTTAAAGGGGTCCTATTATGCTTTTTCACTTTTTAAATTTTAGTCAGTGTGTAGTGTGTATGTTTGGGCATAAAAAAGATCTAGAAAATTACAAATCTCAAAGTCCACTCCAAAGGGAGATATTTTGTTTTTAAAAAATCCCTTTTCAAGAACTACAACGAACGGCTCGTTTGGACTACAGCGTTGGTTTCCGGGCTTTGTGATATCACAAAGCGGCTCATTTAGAATATCATTAAAAATAATTCCCGCCTACAGAAATTAGAATGGTTGGGGGGTGGGGAGGGGCGAGGTTGTGGTTAGAACGCTTGGTTGAGTGAGTGCATCAGACGAGACGATGAAG
>NW_015554135.1:50716-52419 GCF_001515605.1 Sinocyclocheilus anshuiensis
CTCTGTCCCTGAGCATTATAACCCCAATTTGCTATTGTGTGCTGCGCATTTTACTGAGGACAGCTTCCACAACACGAGGGAGTACAGTGCCGGATTCGCCAAAAGCTTTTGTTGACAGACGGAGCAAGGGGCGTGGCAGTACTGAAACACCGTCTAAGCTGTTCGCCAATCACAACGCACTGGGACAGCTAATCAATCACAACACATTTTGTTTTTCGGAAGGCGGACCTTCATCAAAGCTGGAACTAATTGAGCCGTTTGTGCCAAGCTGGGGAGAAATGTATTTTAATAATGTAAATTATGTGAAAATAATGCGTTTTTCGAACCACCAAGCATGAGAGCATGTTCTAGTACACCCCCAAAACAAAATCAAGACTTTGTAAAAGAGCATAATAGGACCCCTTTAAAGTTGGTTTTGATGCACCTTCCTTCATTCCCATTCTGTCTTTACTCTCTGGAGTAATTTTACTTTTTTAAAGCTTCCGTTCCCTTGAAATGATCTAGTCATATTGTTCCTTTACCTTGAATTCCATCAGCTTTCTTCACTGGCTGTTTTCTCCTCTCAACTCATTTTGAAGTTTTATGATCAAAATCTGCTCTGTGCAGTGATTTGAGAGCACAAAGATGTGAGTTGTGCATCAGAGCATAGTGGAGAGGTGGTTGCTGTGTCGTCCTTTGGAGGGAGAGGTGGTCACTTGGAGGCCAATTGTTATTTAATCTTGTCTGAGCAGTAGCACTGATTTACTGCAGCCTTTAATGGTGCAGCTGGCTCTCTGTTCTCTACTCGGCAGTACTGGCTGCATTTATCAGTTCTGATTAGTCACATGCTTTCCAAATTAACTCATCATGCCTTATGATCCTTATGACCCAGTGTGACAGCTTCCTCTCCAGTCATCATCACTCCTGTTTTACCCACCATGGCAGTGAGCTAATAGACTCTATGATTCGAGTGAATCTGTGTGATGGAGCTGTATCGTAAATGGTTGCAGCCTGTAACAATATGGGCTTCCAGTGGACTTCTTGCACTGACCTCAGAGATGCCAAGCACCATTTCCCTCAATCATTGGGATCAATGATATGCTATTATAGTTTTTGTTTATATATTTCGGATTATATTGTATTTTTATATTTTCTGTTTTCATTTTAATTTTTGCCAAGGTTTTAGTATTTTTGTTTGTTTTTGTCTTTTTTTTAGTTTTTGTTTTGTTTAGAAAATCTATAGATCTGTTTAGAAAGTTTAGAAAGTTTGTGTTGATTTTATTTAGTAGTTTTAATTAATTCTTCACTATCATGCTTCACTAGAGCAGATGCGGTCACTCGCTGATGAGTCTCGCTCACGCAAACACTAAACAGCACAGTCAGATCTATTTGTAGGTGGGGGGAGTGAATGTACAGCGCTCTCTTTCACCTTCAATACCATGACTGAGGTGCCCTTGAGCAAGGCACCGAACCCCCAACTGCTCCCCGGGCGCCGCAGCATAAATGGCTGCCCACTGCTCCGGGTGTGTGTTCACGGTGTGTGTGTGTTCACTGCTGTGTGTGTGCACTTAGGATGGGTTAAATAACCATACTTGGCCACATGTCACGTCACTTTCACTTTCACTTTTTCAACTAAGAAATTTATTTTTTTCTATTAAGATATTATGTGTGTGTGTGCGCGAGAGAGAGAGAAAGAGCGCGAGAGAGAGAGAGAGAGAGAGGGG
>NW_015554135.1:52646-55494 GCF_001515605.1 Sinocyclocheilus anshuiensis
AGCATGTCAACATATTCTGTTACACCAAATACACAAAATAATGATCTTTAAAAAAGCATCATATGACCCCTTTAAGGAAAAATGAATGTTCAATGTTCTGACCATAAAGAATAGTTTAAAAGAATAGTTTAAAACCACAATTAACCGTCTGGTTTTTGCAACTTTCACATTGGTGCAAAAATCTGCCTTTAAAGGGGTCATATGATGCGATTTCAATTTTTCCTTTCTCTTTGAAGTGTTGCAAGCTCTTGGTGCATAAAGAAGATCTGTAAAGTTGCAAAGTAGAGGAGAAACAATAATGTACAGTATGTGGAAAATAATGTGTTTTTTGAACCTTAAACCACATAAACACATTTCACTACACCAAATACACCAAATAATGTTATTTTTAGCCAAATCATATTACCCCTTTAAACTTGAAAGAAATAAAATTTGACATTTATCGTGATAATTATCGATATCGACTGATATGAAAAAAAATGATTGTGATTATTTTTTGTCCATATCGCCCAGCCCTAATTTGAAGTTAAACTGTGCAAAAATTTGATGTTGCAACTTGCTGAAATAAAATAAGCTTTTAATAAGTTTAAAATAAGTTTTTTAAATATTTTATTATATTTCAACTAATGTTTATTTCAAGTAAATAAAAGTGTTTTGGTGTTAGTATTTTTTTAGTATTAGTTAACAATAACAACCTTGCTGTTACCCGTGGGGTCACACTAAACTTTCATTCATGATAACGTAGTGTATTTTTTATATATTTTATTGAGTTCATATTATATTTTCATGCATTTATTTGCATATAATTATGCAATAGGATGTCATATGCCCATTTCCAATATAGAATTAAAAATTTATTTATTTAATAAATAAATGCAAGATCTTTCTCTCTCTGTCTTTCTCTGTCTCTCTCCCTCACTCATTCATATTCATAATTTCTCATGCTCAGAGTCTAGCGTAACTGCACCTTTACGCTGGTCACCCCAAAATTACCTGAAATGCTTCCCCTTTCTTGCGCTCTTCATTCTGGGCACATTTGGCTCATATACTTTTAATACTTTGATACTTTAATATTAAGTTGTGGTATTGTAAAATGTCATCATTCACACCATTATTTCCATTTGTGAGGTAGACCTAGTTCTCTCTTATCCTCCACACCGCTAAACCCCAGGCATGTCTTGGCCTTGTGACTTTAATATTGCTGTCTCTTTATTCATGCATGTCAGCACTCGAGAAGCAAAAGCTATTTTTGCCATTTCATGAATCCGAATCACATGTACACCTTCAGCTTTCTGACAACCCATCTTGCCTCCATCACATTCTTAACATGCAGTACACTCTTGATGCGAGGAGGAGAGCCGAGTGCGTGCTCAAGAGGCTGAAACAGTCTTGTGAAAGGATTTACAGTAATTGCAGACTGACAGAAAGTGCACAGGCTCCCATAATTCTCCATGCATTCTGAATCCCCAGTGTGTTCATATTGCGACCATGCATCTTTAGGCTTTTAGCTCAATTAGATTATCCATTTGATCCAGTCTCACATAGATGACTGATTCTAAACAAGCCGGTTACTCCAAGGAATGTCTGTAATCTGAGAAACTTGAGGATTTAGTTTGTTTCCCGTGTTTGTAGAACAATGTTAAGGTTAAAAGGTTTATCAGCTCAGCTGTTGCGGATGCATGATGTTTTCAGAACTTCCATTGGATGTCATCAGGCCGCAGACCTTCACCTGCAGTGATGAAATGCTTTGCCTGTTTTGCAGGGAGAGTTAAAACGGAAAACGGAGCTGAAAAAAAAAGTGCTTCCTTACTTACGTCAACTGCCAATGTCACCTCCTCCTCAAATGCAGCATTTTCTGTAAAAACATTTTCTCAGTTTTTTGTGTGTGAGGCATTGCTATTACTATTGCTCATATTTTGGAGTCTGTTCTGGAATGTAAGATTTTCTCCATGTTGCACGGGCATTTTATGTCTTTATTCTTTTGGAAAAACAAAGATCTGGTAGGAGACACAAAGAACTAGATGAGGGAGAATTTTGAATAGAGGAAAACGATACAATTTGATTGCAGATTAAAAGTAGTAGATACATTTAATATTGTGATTTTGCTCTAGTATTTATCTTGTTAGGCTGATAACTTTCTTATCAGAAGAAAGATGATGAAACTGTAAGATTGTGAAATAATATTCTAATTTAAAATGGTTTTGTATTTTATTCTATTTTAAAATCTAATTTATTCCTGTGATGGCAGAGCTGAATTTTCAGCATCATTACTCTGGTCTTCAGTGGCACATGATCCTTTAGAAATCATTTTAATATAATGCTTTGTTGCTCAAGAAACATCTTAACAATTTTAAAATTATTGTGCTGCTTTATAATTTTTGTGGAAGTCTTTTTTTCAAAATTATTTAATAAATAGAAAGTTAAAAATACAGCATTTATTTGAAATGGAAGTCTTTTGCCCTATAAACTTAATGTCTTTACTGTCACTTTTGATCAGTTTGAGGTGAATAATAGGGCTGTGTATCACCAGCAAAGTCACGATACGATACGTATCACGATACAGAGGCCACGATACGATACATATCACTGTACGGGACTGCACTGAATTTCACCTCAGCAGAATTGAGAAAAACAGCTGTTTATTAAACACTGCTTACTATAGTGCCATTTCTAACTATTGGTAGAGCAGGCAGTTGACCTCTGCATTATGAAGGGCCTCCATAACTGTACCACAGTACAATATAGGTAATGGCATAGGTTTCATGTTTACATTGTGCACTCCCCACCAGGTACAATATTCTGATTGTTTGCATCTTGTTTTTAAGCCCATAAATAATAATGTACTTGT
>NW_015554135.1:55660-57831 GCF_001515605.1 Sinocyclocheilus anshuiensis
CTGCCCCGCAGTTTTATCAACTAAATAGCTTAATCGCTCAAGAGCTACATTATCTTTCTCAACAAGGAGCTGGTAGCATCATTGTTTCTAAAGGAATTAAAGCCACAGCTTCACTGTTAATAGAGAAATGTGGCAAAACGGTGGTAATTCATACATACACAGCCTCTCTCTTTCTCTCTCTCATAAATGAACACTCGATGAATTACACTTTTCTGAGACTAGAACATTGAAGTGGAGATCGCTAAACGGCAAGCTAACTGCTGTTTTCAGAAAGCAAGCACATTTATCCACAGTGGAGAGAGAGCGCATGTACACATGGTTGCCAGGTTGACAAAGATAAGTAGCACATTTAGCAGATATTTCCATATTCCACAAGTGTGAAGCTCTGTTTCAGGGATTACGTCTCTTTATATCAGGCAACCCAGTTGTGTTCCTCTGCGGCCAGATTAAACCTAGTTATAGCCTATATATTATTCTCTATTCATTATTTTTTAGAAACCTCGCACTTTTCTGCATTCTTTTTTAGAAACCTTGCACTTTTCTACTCAATTTGAAATGTTGTAAAAATTTAAACAAATTAAGCGCGGTCCACTGTTGCACACGTGCCACAATATCGATACAGGGCCAGCTGTATCGATACTCGTATAGTCAAATCTCTGTGACGATACATCGTCGTATCGATATTTTGAACACAGCACTAGTGAATAAAAGTGTTAATTTCTTTAAAAATTAACCTTACTGGCCCCAACATTTTGAACAGTATTGAACTTATTTCTTAAGTAGCTAAATTACAGTCGGTCTGTTATTATCACAAAATGAAGTCACATTCGAATTGTTTTTTTTTCTATTGTCCTCATAAAAAAATAATAAAAAAAAAAAAGATACAGTGTTTGTCATATTGCAGGTACTTTATGATCTGGAGAGAGTTCTGACCCAGAAACTTACTGAATGTCCCATATTTCCCAGAAACACTTATGTTTCACCTTATGTTTCACCTTAAGTCTGAATCTTGGTTCTGTTGCTGTGCAATAACGCTACAAAGTATCCACAGATCATGTTTAAATAGAGGGATGTTAATGTGTGTGATCCACGTGAATGGCTCTTACAGCGTCCTGATGGGTGCAGGGAAGATGGATCTGTCTGTGGTTTTGTCCAGTTCATGAGTTAAGTGCACAGATGGTCCTGACAGCTCGCAGACAGGAGCCTTTCATTATGTTTGATCAGTGTCTCTTTCTCGGTTTCTCTCTCACATGCAGGAAAGACCAGAATCTCCTGTCTCCGGTGAACTGCTGGTACCTGTTGCTGAACCAGGTTCGACGGGAGAGCAAAGACCATGCGACACTGAGTGACATTTATCTGAACAACGTCATCATGCGCTTCATGCAGATTAGTGAAGACTCCACGCGTCTTGTCAAAAAGGTCAGAACTATTTTCGATTACATTTCCAAGATGTGCTGTCTCTAAATGTCCCGTCAGAAGAGTCTCAAAATAAATTTTTAACTCCTGAAACCAAGTTGATTTGTATTTACAACCCTCTACGCACACCTTGGCAATATAATCGCCATTGGCTAGTAAATTATTTTGTTTACTCGCCAGACTGATATACTATTTTACACACACACACACACACACACACACACACACACACGCGCGCGCGTTTACTTAGCTATCTAAATGGGGACATTACATAGACTTCAATTGTTTTTATATACAGATAGTTATACACTTTTTAACCTAAACGCACAACTAGTGATTAGAACTAAAACTTGGTAACCATGAATGAATGCATATTTGTCATTTTAACTGAACTTAGGTCTGGTGGTGGTGTTTAAGATATTGTTGGTCATAGGTAATAGTAATTATTATGAAAAGATACTACTACTACTACTATTATTATCTGCTGGGTTCGTGAATATTAATCACGTTGTCAGCGTTCGCTCGAACTGATTTGCTGAAATCAAAACGGATGGTAATAGATGAGCACCAGCCAACGAGAGCTGATCGTGCATTAGCTCCGCCCACTGCCGAGAAACCGGCATATCTTCTGCTTGTTCTTAAAAGCTGAATAATTCTAAATGAACTCTGTTATTTTGACAGGAAAATACAACAAAGAATATGGTTTACATGTAGCGTGTCGATTCAGCGTGGTATGCAAGACTCTCGCTCTCTCT
>NW_015554135.1:57881-58363 GCF_001515605.1 Sinocyclocheilus anshuiensis
CACCCAATAGTACAGATCGCTTGACGGAGAGCGAAACTCTCAAGCGCTCAGTCAGCGTGTTTATCGAGTGAAAATCTGTGTTGAACACCTCTCACACACATACTGGCGTGTAAAATCTAAGAATTTATTAGCCAATGGCTAATGTTAGACATTATTTAGTCGCCCAGAGTAAGATTTAGTCACATATTCGAGTGATTTACTCGCAATGTAGAGGGTTGATGTATAATAAAAAAGTGTGTATTGCATTGCGCGTAAAATGTGCATTTAAGGAAAATTCATTGCAAATTCTAAATTGGCAGACATAATCTCTTGTAAAAATAAAAATTGATAATCTAGCAGAAGATATACTATACTGTTCAAAAGTTTGGGGTCAGTATTTATTTTTTTTATTCAGAAAGGGAACATTAAACTGATCTAAAGTGACAGTAATGTCATTTATAATGTTGGAAAAAATGCTTTTGTTTTAACCTTTCTATTTATCA
>NW_015554135.1:58717-59146 GCF_001515605.1 Sinocyclocheilus anshuiensis
CAATCACAGGAATAAATTACATTTTAAAATATATTAAAATAGAAAAATTATTTTAAATGGTAATAATTATGTTATTACCATTTTACTGTATTTTTGAGCAAATAAATGCAGCCTTGGTGAGCATAAGAGACTTATTTCAAAAACAAAAAAATCTTACCAACCGCAAACTTTTGAGCATTAGTGTAGATGAATGATTATACTTTGTGAAACACAACTGATTTTCACGGAATTGGGGTTTAAAAAACCTCTGCTTTAAAGGAATGTTCATGGGTCTAAGAGAAGCTAAAATGGCATTTGACAAACTTTTCAATTGTCATAAAATTTTTATTTTTTTGTTTGTTTATATCCATTGTAGTTGCATTATAGTACTTTTACACACACACACACACACACACACACACACACACACAAGACAGGTCAACATTATTT
>NW_015554135.1:59393-61182 GCF_001515605.1 Sinocyclocheilus anshuiensis
ACACACACACACACACACACACACACACACACACACACACACACACACACACACACACACACACACACACACACACACACACACACACACACACACACACACACACACACACACACACACACACACACACACACACACACACACACACACACACACACACACAAAAGACAGGTGAACATTATTTTCTGTGGTGATCAACATTTTGCTATAAGTGCAGGTGATTAAATTGTACTAAACTTGAAGTATTCTTTAAGATTCACATGATATAAAATGCCCTGCCATTCTGGAGAATAACAACCTGGCATTAATCAAGACACTTCGCTTTTACGTCATAAGATGTGCAGTTATTTTTATCTGTGTAATGGCAAAAAAAGCTCTTTGTTGAGCTAGATATCCACTTCGTTTTTTCCCTCTGTCTTGCATTGTTTCACTGTCATTCCTCTTTCCTTTTTTAGCTATTCTTCTATTCTGAAAGCTATTTTTTTTTCTTTTGCATTTTATATTACTTTCATGCAGTTCCTGATATATTTCTGGATGGTGGACTCTAAAAACAACTTAACAGCAAATGTAAGCTGTTCTTAAAGCAATTGTTCACCCAACAATGGAAATTCTGTCTTCGTTTACTCACCCTCCTGTCGTTCCAAATTTGTATGACTTACTATCTTCTGTGGAACACAAAAGAAGATATTTATAAAAACGTTTTTGTCCATATAATGAATGTCAGTGGGGTCAAAAGTTGTTTTGGTCTCCACTGGTCATCACTTTATGGACACAAAAACTGTTTTTTTTTTCTCATGATATCTTCCAAAGAAGAAACAAAGTCATACATTTAGAACAACATGAGATGATTAAATTACAGAATATCCCATTTTGGGTGAACTATCCCTTTAAATAAGTGAAATACTACATCTCAGACTTCTGTGCTGCAATATAGGAGTGTATAAACCATTTTGTGAACATTTGGGTATATAGTTCTTCAAATGCAACCTCTGTGTTGCTGTTGCTGTATAAAGAGGACTTAAGAGACTTTTAAAGTGTACCTGTGTGCAATTAGGTCTGGCCTAACCAATATGGAGCATGTGAAGTTTTGTGTGGTTCAGGGTTGTTTGTGTGCCTGTATTCACTCGTCAGATTTACGATGTGGGTCCGGCCATGCGGAACCTCTGCTTCTGGGCTGTGGTTCTGTTCTGAGAAGTTCCTAAAGCCCGAGCTCTAATCATGGCCTCCTGCCTGTTGTTTGATGTCTGCGGCCCCGTGACCGAGATGACGTGGCGGCCCCTTCAACGCAGGCCACAGAAGGGGGACAACTCCCAAACAGATTATGTGCTGCCATGCATGCGAGTCATAGGAGACGACCACAACAGCAAATTACAAGGCTGGAATGTAGGAGGTAAAAGTTTGGTCTCAAACAAGGGTTATTCAAAGGGCTTGACCTGCAGCTCTGACCGGCTGTGAGATGGTTAAAGGGATAGTGAAAGGGAAAAATGACTGTTCTGTCATTATTTACTCACCATGTTGTTCATAACCAGTTTCATAACCAGTTTCTTTCGTCCATAGAACACAACTCTTTTTAAATATAACAAAAGTTTTTAGAACTGAATCTCAGAAAAGTTCAAAAAGCACCATAAATATATCATAAAAATGGTGTAAATGACTCATGCTCTTCATCAGTGGTTCTCAACCTCTTGGATTCTCAAGGCCCCCATATTTTCCACAACAATGTTCAAATACCCCATAATTAAGGATAATTATTTGAAAATCTGGAATCTGAGGGTGCAAAAAAATCTAA
>NW_015554135.1:61232-62202 GCF_001515605.1 Sinocyclocheilus anshuiensis
AGTGTCTCTGAAGGAAATAATGCATTATTTATCGGCTTTAAGATATCGGCCAAATTTTCTTATCGGGCCGATACCGATAACAGAAAAAATGAGCATTTATCGGCCAATACCGATATGGTGGCCGATATATCGTGCATCCCTAAATTATATATAAATATATGTAATATATAAACATAACATATTTTTCTTAAATATATACTGTATGTGTGTGTATCTCTGTATATGCATAATAAATATACACTGTACACACTCATATATTATGTAAACAAAAACTTTTATTTTGGATGCGATTAATTGCGATTAGTCGTTTGACAGCACTAGTAAAAATATATCTGAAACCTATAAAAATTGGAATGATTTCATATATTAACTAGGGGTGCAACGGTTCAACTTACTCACGGTTCGGTTCGTATCACGGTTTTAGAGTCACGGTTTCGGTACAGTTCGGTATGTGCTATGTTTAGGGAAACACTATACTATCAAATAAAAATAAAGAAAATAAGAATAATCTTATCTAACTACAAGCAACAGCACAAATAAATACAATAGAGTAAAGATACAAAAAAAATAAACAGTGATTTTCATTTTTTGTTTAGGTAATGTTTTTTAGCTAACATTAGTTTTTAGGTACAGAAATTTAATAAAGTAATGAAATGTAAAACAGCACTGCATATTTGACTGTATAAATTAAAGATTAATCTTTATTCAAGTTACAAAAGCTATTAGATCAAGAGCAGTGCGTGATTTCTTTGTTGTTGCTGTTTGATTAATATTAAGAAAGTGCTGTCACTTTAAGACACTGCAAGTACGTTCAGCCGGCTATGTCTGCGATATGATACTTACCAAGATGGGCATTCTGAATTTGTCCATTTAAACACAATACTTGAGAGACAGCTTAATATTTGCACCCATTCTGAGGCGCGGGTTTGCACGCTTCGGATGAGCGCACGCACAAATCTTCTCACTGTGC
>NW_015554135.1:62314-75710 GCF_001515605.1 Sinocyclocheilus anshuiensis
CGGAATAAATGACTGCTCATATTCCAGCATACGGCATTCGCATTGAACAAGAGTGAATGGTTTGTCCACTTTTTTTTTCATCGCTGTTGTTGTAGTGTATTGGGAAGCCAGAATGTGCATCCATCAACATAAACATACATTAGCCGACCCCTGTTTGTTTTATGTGTTATTTATAGTAAACCATATTACAGATGCGTTGTCAGATTTAAGTTGAACCGCGTCCTAGTGCGTGCCGAACCGTGTGTGGAGAACCGTACGGTTCGATTTTTTTCCGTGAACCGTTCCACCCCTAATATATATATATATATATAAATATATATGAAATATATATATATATATATATATTACCAAAAATATTTTGGTTTTTCACAATTTCTAGACAAAGCTTGGCTTAACTACAAAAAATATATATTCATGATAAAAATACTAATGGGAATTTACCATTTTATTAATTTACATGACTTTTCCAGGTCTAGAAATCACACTTTGTGATGGCTACCTCATATATCCAGTTTTTCTAAAATTGTGGTAATCTTGATTTTTTTTGGGGAATCTTTTTTTTTTTGGCCGATTTTAATGCTCGTTTTATGCATTTTGAATAATTTTAAGTCTTTCCTTTTGGAAGTTGAGAACCATTACTCTGTATAAGTCTCTCAAGGCATCTCCATAGCATTTAGTGAGGAATGGAGTAGAATTTAAGACTTTATTCACAAAAAATCATGAAAAGCATTTGCTGATGTTATCAAATAATCTTATCAAAGAATCATGCGATCCGGTTCATAAAACTTGTCCAAACAATTTATTTACAAGAACGAAATGATCCGGGAAGTGGGTCTGTTCCTCACACAATGCTATCTTATGGCATCAGAAGACTTGAAATGTAGTCCAAGAGTCATATGGACCACTTGAATGAGACTTTCATGGCACTTTTGAGCCCTAGTCTGGAAAAAGTCACCAGAATGTTCTTCAAAAGTTCACTTTTTTGATCCACGGAAGAAAGTCGTGAGGGTTTGAAACAAGATGAGCTAAGGGGAAGCTCCCATTATAATAAGCAAGGTTAAATACTCTATTATGACAAAGAACCAGGTGTTCTTTGTGCTCCTCACGGCTGTTTTTTAGAACGACTACCTTACATTCAAGGATGATAAATACATCTGCAGTGCAGTGGAGGAGATGTCCTGGAAGAACTTGAGTCATGACAGAAACTCTTGATAGAAGAAACCTCAAAACAAAGCTGATGTGTCTGTATCCCTTAAGTGACTAGTTATATAACAAAACCACCTCTTACACACAGCCTCTTGCTCTCTGCTGTCTGTGTTGACACAAGAGTGGCAAAAGAGAGAGGGCAGTGGGTTGTTTCGCTTTAGGGCGCTGGATGTTGTTGGTGGGGGGCAGTCATTCACCCAGGGTGTTGAAACTGCTCTTTCCTGTAATCAGTGCACCCCGCTTTCTTTGATCACAACATTGTTTCAGTAATGAGCCACACATACAAGACAGCAAAGCCCCTGCTGTCACCTCAGCCCTCCGAGGCACAGCTGCAACAGAGAGGCAGACCTCGAGAACGTCCCTTAAGAGACTTGTTAGTGACTGTCACTATTATTGTTACTTATATTTTTTAGGTTAGGGATTTGAGCATCCAATATTAGGATGTTTTATTAAAACTGTATCATATTGGTCAATATTGGAGGTGTATCATCCAGTATGTAATATTTTTTATGCATGCTCATTTCCCTTATTTTTATATTTCATTTGCAGTCATCTAACCTTTAATCTTTAAACTAATCATTTAACACTGTTAAATGTAATATTTAGCAAAACTCAAAATGAATATCCATTTTGCATGCCATTGTGATGGCCAAATTCACTTGTAGCATTTAAAATGATAAATTAAAAAAAAACTGTATTTAGAAAAAATAGTATAGAATTTTGATATCGGCCATTTATTGGTCATCGGACAGAACAGAACTGTAATATTTGTGCATCATTACAGTGTTCTGTGATCTTAGTACTTGTGCATCTTTACATTTTGTTGTTTTAAAATAGTTTTCCTTTGATTTTGATTTGCATACTGTCACGGAAACACCAGGCTCTTCCACTCATCAGCGATCCCAATCACCGGAGTTCTGATCACCCGCACCTGACCGTCATTTACTAATCACCAGCACCGTATAAGAGCACACAGTTCACACAAACACATTGTCTGGTCTCCATTGTGGAAAAGGACTCATCGCTCATGCCAAGCTACTTACCTGAACTCTTGTTCCAAGTCTCCCGATCTCCTTCGTCTTCTCACTCTCTCCAAAACCTGGTAACCGATTATACCGTCATCAGTATCCTTGCTCAACTCAGTAAAGACTCCTTATCTGCCATATCCTACCTACTTCTGCTATTTATCTACATCTGTGCAAAAAGCCCGTCTGTTTGATTCTAACCTGTCTGTGTCTTGAGTCTGACCACACGTTACACATACACATTTTGTATTTGATTAAATGGAATTTATCTGAGAGGCTAATGTTAGAAATAAGTTAGACCTATTTGTTAAGATAGGATCAGATCAGGTAGGATTTTTTAAAAAGAAATTAATACTTACTTGAATATTTAGCAAGGATGCATTAAATTGATCACAAGTAAATACATTTAGAATATTAGGGGGGAAAAAATCAAATATTTTATGTATAAATGTATAAATTTTTTCAGGATTCTTTGACGAATACTGATAATAATAAGCAATGTTTCCCGAGCAGCAAATCAATGTATTAGATTGATTTTTGAAGGATCATGACACACTAAAGACTGGAGTAATGACTGCTGAAAATTCAGCTTTGCATCGCAGGAATAAATTACATTTTCAAACGTATTAAAATGGAAAACAGTTATTTTAAATGGTACTAATATTTCACAATATTACTGTATTTATGATCAAATAAATGCATCTTTGGTGAGCATTATTTTTTCAAACACTAAACATTTTTTTTACCAACCCCAAACTTTTGTATAGTCGTGCAAGCTAAATTTCAGAAAAGCCAGTTGATAAGTTAACAATGAAAATAAGAAATACTAGACAACCTGTCCATTTAAATGCAAAAGAATGTGCATCCAACCTCATATGGAGCTCAGCATCGCTGGAGCACATGTCCTGTTTGAGAATGCATGTACAATGAGGAATTCCTTCATGGTTGGGCAGATTTTGTCTCATGTATTTTGTTTTCATTATTTATACAACATTTTTAAAACACTTTTAGGCTATATATGGAATCCAATGTAGTTTTTTGAATCCTAGACTCCCAGAGGTTGCACTCAGAGGAGCTGTTTGTACTTCTAAAAGTTATCATTAGTTTTCCTGTCGATGCATAACAGCAGTTGATGAATCCTAGTTCCTTTTTTATATGAAATTCCGCTTTAATAATTGCATACCATTTATTTAGCCAGTAGATTCAATGATGCACAATACTGAATGTAAGTCTTTGAGGATAAATCCCACTGTAAAAGTGCTGATCATAATTTGCAACGTAGTAAAGCTGTCTACAACATTCACATATGTTAAATGGCACTTTATTTAGTACCTTTATGGCCATGCAATATGCTGCCTGCTGCAAGTGTATGACGCCCCACTGTTTCTGACATGACTGGCTTCATCATGGGTCCTACACATGGTGCTGTCAGCCCTCCCATGTTTGTACCTTGAAGGTTGTACATTTTTTTTATAGCCAGATTAATTTTAATGGAAAGATATAACCCTCTATACCAAGAGGCTTGAAATGGTTATATATAGAGTCCTTAACCAAGTCAACCAGCAGATAGTAGTTCTACAACAACTTCTCATTTGACATATAAAGGCCCAGCTTCTAAATTGCAAAGTCTATGACTCATGCAAGACATTTATTATTTTATTTTATTATTTTAATTTTCAGACACATTTTAGAATTATTTAATTTATTGGCATTTTTGGCATTTATTTTAAGGAATCGTGTTAGAAAAAAAATCTTAGAAAAGCTGTTGAGCTAGTTTGGTAACAATAAAAATGAGCTAGTTGTTAACAACAAAAAAAAAAACAAGTTAACAATAAAAATAATTTAAATGCAAAAACAAAAATGTGTTAAAGGATCTCTGACATTGATTTGGCCATGGATTTTCAAAACTGCTTGGTTTAAGGAAACATACCTGCTATTTATATACTTTTCTATATTTAGTAGACACTTTTATCTAAAGCGACTTGTACGTTTTTTAATTTTTTTTTATTATTTTAGTTTAGTTTAGTTTTCCTTAATTCAGCTTCAGTAATTGAATTGGCATTCTTATTTCAATTCTGAATGATACAAAACCCTGCTTCCTACAGTCCTTTGCTCTATTGCCAACCTTCTTGGTTGCTCCCAAAATATCCTGAGCCACCCTGACTCTCCATGTAACCGTGGTTGTCAGTTTGACCATCGGCTGGAAACAGTTATGTAAAAGGCAGAACTGGCTGCTGTTAGATGGGCCTGAGAGGAAGCCTGATTAAAGGCAGAGCTTTGGCAGGGCACATGAATAATCTCTCCAGGCATGTTTGGATCTGCATGCCTGGATGCTGCTGGTACTGTACGATGTGTCACGGATGATGAACTTAGCATTTAGCGCAGACTTGTGTGTCTCCTGCTGAAGCACACACATGTACACACACAGCTGTCGGCTCTTGTGATTGCTCTTGAGAGGTTGAGTGTGGAACAGCAGTGTGGGTGTTTGAAGATCTTAGCTAAATTATTTTGACTCTTGACCTCCACACGACACGTGTGACCTGTTATGCTTGCATTCCAGATACAACGGAGTTAAATTAGATGGCTGGAAGAGTGAAAGTGTGAATGGGTTGATCTCACATACAGTACCCTGTGAAGATCATGTCTAGGTTATATTTCACCCCTAAATAATAATAATAATAATAATAATGATTACATTTAGTTTTTTTTTAAATTCTCATTACAGTAATGTCAATAAATTGTATTGTTTTACAAAAAATGATTACATTTAGTTTTTTTTTTAATTCTCATTACAGTAATGTCAATAAATTGTATTGTTTTACAAAAAAAAAACATTTTGGTGAATGTTAATATTAATAAAATTTAAAATCAATATTTTGTCAGTTTGCATTTATACATTTTAATATTTATTTCATTCAAATTGTCTATACAATACATTTTTATTAAAAGTGCTTGTGTGTTTGTGTGTGTATGTGTATGTATATATGTATAAGATATTATTAAATATTTCAATTAAATTATATTTTAATATTTTATTTAAATATGCAACCTTCTTGTTATTATTAATAATTGTAATTTTCATGAAGATAATGTAACATGAATCCAATCACTTTATTTATTTATTTTGTAGTTATGTCTTTTTTTTTTGCCATGGATTCAAGGGTCTTTGAGATGGAAATTGTATTTTAAATATGACACAGTATATTATATTTGGGTAGCATCTCTTTTGATAAATTGGTTAATAATGAATATGAATATAAATTCATATTCAGTGTCCTGGCGGACAGCAAACAGATGGCCATAAGAAAATGGTTAAAGGCAGAGCCACATTCTCATTCACATCATACTCAACATTTGGTAACAGTTTAGTATAGGGACCAATTCTCACTATTAACTAGTTGCTTATTAGCATGCCTATTATTAACATATTGGCTGTTTTTTAGTACTTATAAAGCACATATTCTGCTTGACCATATTCTACATCTCTACCTAAACTCAACAACTACCTTACTAACTATTAATAAGCAGCAAATCAGGAGTTTATTGAGTCGTAGTTAATGGTTTGTTAATATCGAGAATTGGACCTTAAAATAAAGTGTGACCCAACATTTATATTATGGAAAGTCTTTCTCTCTGAAGTATTAAATTGAGTCTAAAAGGCTAACTGGACTAAGTGCATTAAAGCCACGCAGCCAGATTTTCTTTGAATTGTTAGGATAGATGTATGTAAAGAGAGAGTTCACCCAAAAATGAAAATTCTGTCATTAATTACTCACCCTCATGTCGTTCCAAACCTTCGTTCATCTTCGGAACACAAATTAAAGGGGACTTTTACATGGTGTTTGCATATAAATGTGTCTTAGCAGTGTGTGGACACAACCACCCTACAATGATAAAAATCCATTCACTTTTTTTTTTTTTTAATCCCCAAAAAACCTAGACAGTTTCATTTATCAAGCCATTTTTATTTTCTCAGAAAGCCATTTAGATCTTTTTGTCAGAAAGCTCTCGGATTTCATCAAAAATATCTTAATTTGTGTTCCGAAGATGAACAAAGGTCTTGCAGGTTTGGAACGACATGAAGGTGAGCAAATAATGACAGAATTTTCATTTTTGGGTGAATTATCCCTTTAATGTATTTTGGTTTATTAAGATAATAGCACCATGTTACAGTTATTGTAGAAGGAGAAAAAAATGTGTATGTATATATATATGTATGTGTGTATGTATATATATATATATACACACACACATATACTGTATATGTGGTTTCATATATGCGATTTTATTAATTATTTATAAATATCTACTTCTTTTACTTAAATAATTTATAAGATTGATGATTCACCCTAAAACATCCATCAAGACATTTTCTAAATAAACCCACATAAACTAAAATGATGATAGCTTCTCCAGTTCCTTTCAAATTCAGGAATTGAGAGTATAATTTAGTTTGAAGAACACTGTGGCCTCTGATTTTTCAAGATTGACTGGAGGTCTTGCTCTAGCTGTATCAGAAGGATTCGCTCATAGCACCCTTGAGCACTGGGATGTTGGGAATGGCTCGTGGAATCAGATTAGTAGAGATATAATTGGGTTAGTGAGAGTCTTGAGTGGCCAGCGAGACAGAAAGATCAGGTAATCCACACAAGCTGCTAAAAGTTGAAGCAAACAGTTGAACTACAAACCTTGAGTGTGAAGAATGTGTGCCCACATACGAATCTCCGATAAAACTAACATTTTAATTGCACACAAACACATACAGTTCCTTCAGCTTTATTATTTTGTCAAACATTTGGATAGCTGATGCCTCCGCTTTCTTTTTGTTTCTCTTTTCAGAGTAAAGAAATCACCTTTCAGCTGCAAGAGGATTTGATGAAAGTCCTCAATGAGCTCTACACGGTAAGTACTGTAATGAATAACACTCCTCTCATTGACAGCTATGTATAGTAAGCTGTGATAGTCAATCTCTTGTGAGAACAGAAAAATTTAGTATTTCATGCCTGTACTTCTTCTAGCTTCAGGCTGCACCCAGGAGTGTACTATGGTAAAAGACCCATAAAACCGCCTATACTTCATGCATCCTCATCTCTGACCTTGGTAGATTACGGTGTTTACACCAATAATCAATAGTTAATTCTCAGACTTTAATTACAGCTGTCAAGCCCTCCGCAATCGCTCGGAAGATTCATGTGTCCTTTGCTTCCCCTGCGGTCTTAATAAGAGGATAATGTATTCCCAGGTCTAAAAAACACCTGCTATGAGGACTTGTCCTCTGTGTGTTTATTTGTTTGCAAAGTTCAACGTTGCATAATATGTGTTTTTCTGTTAAATCTGTTTACTTTAGTTGCTTTGTACTTTATTAACATGTCTTAACTAAATGATTTGAAAAAGTGTAAATTAAGTGATGAATTATGTATCTTCAATGTTAATATTCCAAGTTTTTGTTTTTAGCCATGAGTGACTGTCAAAAACAACACAAACGACGGAGAATTGGTTTCTTTTTGTAACTCATTGTGTCACTAGTTCCACACATGGTGAAATGCCATTGGCCCCATATCGTACTCCTCATAGCTGTTTTTAAAACGGGGTTCCTCAATAGGCGGCCCGCTGGCCACATCCAGCCCGTGAGAGAAAAAAGTTTGACCCACGTTAATTTCAAATAATGTGGCATGAAAATTCAAACGCAGCATCAGAAAGCTACATTAACTTACATCGTGTCTACATCGGACGCGAGCGGCGCGACGCAATAAAATACAGAATCCATTATAATCAGTGATGCTGTCAACACTGGATGCGGCGCGACACGACAAATCCCCGACAATAAACTGCTGACTCGTTCTATTTATAACGTACTGACACAACGTTCAAATGATTTGCAATGCTTTGTCGAGTCCAGTGCCGATACGATGTGACAGCAAAAACATGGCGAGTGTGTAGAAAAGAAAAGTGGACACGGAAAATAGATGATTCAAATGTCTTGTTGAAATATAAAGTTGAGTATCATCAGCATAACAATGGAAACTAATCCCGTATTTTCTAATAATATTACCGAGGGGCAACATGTATATTGAAAATAGCAGATGGCCTAGGACAGATCTTTGTGGCACTCCATACTTTACTGGATTTAATTGAGATGATTCCCCGTTTAAATAGACAAAGTTATAGCGATAGGAATGGTAGGATCTAAACCAGGGTTCCTCAATAGGCGGCCCGTGGGCCACATCCGGCCCGTGACAGAAAATTGTTTGGGCCGTGCTAATTTCAAATAATGTAGCATGAAAATTGAAACGCAGCATCAAAAAGCGACATAAACTTACATTGTGTCTACACCGGACGTGAGCGGCGCGGAGTGACACAACAAAATACAATAGAACCCATTATAATCAGTGATGCTGAACTATTTTGAGTGAGTGACTGATACCATCTTTGTTATGGAATAGCCTACACGTGTTGGTTCGCAGTGAGTTCACGGTTTCAACGTACAAGTTTGATTTAAATTATTTTCAAGATCTGAGGTAAAATATATATTGTTGCTTTCACTATGGCTATAAAGATCACGCAAAATATTCAAACTCACATTAGACACTTTTAATATTGAATAAAGCACATAATCATTACCTGAGATTATCACTGTCATATTTTGTATGTTTTTCCTGCCGCGGCGTCGCAGAAAATAAAAAGCGTTCCTAAAATAGAATCCCATGTAGCTTATTATCACGTGTCGCTGTCGCGGGTGGTTAGGACAAAAACTACAAGGAAAAGATACTTTTTATCGCGTCGTGTCCAGTGTTGGGGAAAGTTACTTTTAAAAGTATTGTTTGAATAAAACAGACTATGGGGGAAAAAATCTTAATATTCATCTTGTGACTATTTTAACAAAAGCAACAATAATATAATAAATGTAATAATAATAACAATTATATATATAGGTCAGTGGCCTTTGGCTTGGTATTGTTGGCAGAATTCGGCCCTCGGCGAAAACTAATTGAGGAACCCTGTTTTAAAACATCAGATATGTTCTGATTGGTTGGTTTTGTCATTTTGCACAGCATTTCAGTTTCTATTATACATAGCAGTGAAGTACATGGGATTTTCAGATTCAGCTTGCACTATTATTTAAAAGTTTTTCACCAAGGCAGCATTTTTTTATTTA
Source organism: Sinocyclocheilus anshuiensis (assembly GCF_001515605.1). Classification (NCBI taxonomy): domain Eukaryota; kingdom Metazoa; phylum Chordata; class Actinopteri; order Cypriniformes; family Cyprinidae; genus Sinocyclocheilus; species Sinocyclocheilus anshuiensis. Next base: position 71,702 of record NW_015554135.1, read on the forward strand.
AAAATACAGTAAAAAATAATATTTAGTATTATTGTGAAATATTATTACCATTTTAAATAACTTTTCTATTTTAATATATTTTAATATGTAATTTATTCCTGTGATGACAAAGTTGAATTTTCAGCATCAATATTCCAGACTTAAGTGTTACATGATTCTTCAGAAATCATTCTTATATGCCGAATCATTTATCAATGTTGAAAATAGTTGTGTTGCTTAATATTTTTGTGGAAACCATTTTATATATATATATATGACTATTAATATTAAAAAATATTAGGATTCTTTGATGAAGGGAAAGTTAAAAAAGCATTTTTTTGAAGTAGAATTTTATTGTGGCAATGTAAAACTGTACTTTTTTTTTTCATTTTTAAAAATATTTTATATAATACAAATAATATTAAATACAAACTTGTTAATATAATACAAATTATATTAAATACAAATTAAATATTTAATATATTATATTAAATATATTTTAACATATATATTTTTAAAGGGGTCATATGATGCGATTTCAATTTTTCCTCTCTCTTTGGAGTGTTACAAGCTCTTGGTGCATAAAGAAGATCTGTAAAGCTGCAAAGACTAAAGTCTCCCGCATAAACACATTTCATTACACCAAATACACAAAATAATGTTCTTTTTAGCAGCATCATATGACCCCTTTACATTTTTGAAAGAATATAATATTTTAATATTTGATTTAATATAATTTAATACATCTTTGCTATATTAAAGTATTAATTTCTCACCCCAAACATTTGAATGACAAAATTGCTACTTTCAACATTTTCACTAAACTGGTTTCAATTAGAAATGGTTATTTGATTTGTCTTTCCATTCTCTCATCATAAGAACCCATCGAGAAAATCAATCCCAGATTCTTTTTTATTTTTTGAAGCAGTCACATTTATATTTTTTGAACGTTTGATCTTGTAACCGTTCCACACAGCACAGCTTCCTTTTGATCAGTGTAGAAGTATATCATCCGTTTTGACCTGAATTACCCTTCGGGAGGGAAACACTCTTGTGGGACTGTTGCATCAGAAACCCTCCATGCAACCACAGCCAGTAAAATAACAGGTCTGGTGTGACTCTAAAATCGGTCCTTCTAAAACCAGCAGAAATGTAAACAGAGTCCCAGAGCAGTAAGTGGAGAGCGGGGCCCCTGGTTTGGTCTGCCATCCTAGCCATGTGTCTAATTATACAGTTGTGGACAGCAGTGCACTGTGCTGCTCCGACTGTACATATTTATGAACAATATTTAGTTTGGTCCACGTTTTATAGTCAAGCTCTCTTTTAAAGCCCTTTGAGGCTTTACTGTACTGTGAATGCTGCGTGACTGCCATTGTGATTATGGCCTGGACTGACCTGGTGTTCACAGGTCTAATCGTGAATGCGTCCTTGTAATCAGCTTGGTGCTCAGTCACCTTTGATTGAGGCGAAGGCAAGCTGATGAGTAGAGCTTAGCGCTTTAGCATTAGCGTCAGGCTTCACAAGAGGCTTACATCGCACAAGGCACAAAAACATTACAATCGTACTTACAAAATTGTTATAGGTTTCATTTTTTCCACCTAAATAAGTGTTAGTGTGTATTTCTAACAGTCAGACAGCTAGGAAAAAATGAGAGGACAGCAGCTAATTTTTCCTGACTTGTTAGCAGTGCATGCTAATGCTCATATTTACGTTTAGAGAATAAAACAAACACCTTACCCTTAAAGGGATAGTCCACATTAAAATAAAAATTCTATCATTATTTACTCACCCTCATGTCATTCCTAATATGTATGACTGAATTTCTTTTGTTTCTTTTCTTTCGTAAAAGTTATTTTGAAGAATGTTGGTAACCAACATGTACAGTATGGACAAAAAGTACAATTTAAGTTAATAGGAGCTGAAACTGTTTAGTTACCAATCTTCTTTAAAATATCTTCTTTTGTGCCCCACAGAGAAAAGAACTGCATACAGGTTTGTAATAACATGAGGGTGAGTAAATTATGACTGAATGTTCATTTTTGGCAGGACTGTCCCTGCAGGGTTAAAGTTTGGAGAGTAACTCGTCTGCCACCATTTTTGCTAGGAATATGTTTTGTTTCTTAATGGTTGTGCTAACAATTTTTTCCTGACAGGCTATAAAACTACCTATTAAAAATCTATTGAATTTATATTGAATGATGGACCCGAGCCATATCCACTGTTATTTTAGGATTTATACTAATAATAGTATAGTATTTAAAAATATTTTACTATTTTTAGTTTAGTTTTAGTGTAGGTTTTAATATTTTTATTATGTGCCTTTGTCATTTTTATTTTATGAATTATTATTTATTCTTTAAATTTTTTAATATTTTTAGCTTTATTTTTATTTCATTTTTAGTATTAGTAATTTTAATGCTTCATCTTAAAATGAGTTTTTAGTTCGTTTCCAAGGCAGCATTTCTGATGTTCTAGTTTTTTTAATTTAAGTTTTCAGTATAATATTTTATTTTATTTCAGCTTTATTTAAATTATTGAAAGCAATTTTTAATCATATCAGTTTTAGTTTTAGTTAACGATACCAACACTGGCCATATCTAGAGGCTAGAATATCATAGAGATTTAGAGGTCTACCCACCCAGAATACCACCCAAAATACCATAGCAATGCACTAAAAACCAATAAAGAGTGTCTTAGCAACCATATAACATGCATTAGCATCTTATCACCACTCTTTTTTCCAGAAAATGTTTCAGTATTGCTGTGTACTTTTAAAACTTCATTTTATATATTTCTAGGAAAAGAGCGTTATCAGCTGCATGCAGTGTTCAATCATGCCGTGCCGATGTTACATCAATTACAATGTGACAAAGCTTTTAGCATTAATTAAGTGCTCGCTCTTTGTGAAGAGTTTGACATGGTAGGCATAATTAGTTTGCTAGTACAGGCTCATACGTTCTGAGTCACATCCTAATGCTCGTTATAAAATTAATCTGGATATGACTAATTGCCACCTAACCAAAACAATGACTCAAGCCGTCTGAAGCAGCGTTTACCATTATGTTGCACATTCACATCTCAATAATTGGATTTCTTCACATGGGTTTAGTAGTCCAATATGTGCATTTCATCTGAAAAGGCCTTTGGGTTTGATGAAAGAAGTTGAGTAAGGTAAAAAATATTAGGTGATGCGGTACAGTATGCGACTGATTCTGTTTGCAATTACCAGTTTACTTCAAATATGACGTTTTACCAGTGTAATAGTTTCAATATCTCTAATAGTACCAGTAAAATTGTTTGTTTTTTTTCTTGGTAGAATAAAAGCTCCATCATGGCCCATTAAGAAGCTAGAATTTTGTTTCATTTGGTTATTCTTTGAAAGAGCTGATTGTAACTTAAAGGGGTCATATGATGCTACATGCAGTTATACAAGTTGTTTGAACTGAAATGTGTGTTTGCAGTGTGTGTTCACAACCACCCTATAATGATAAAAATCCACCCAGTGTTTTTTTTGTTAATCTACTAAAATCTTTACCCTTTTCTCAAAGCGAGCCAATCTCAGATGCCTGTCTGTGTGATGTCACAAAAACAGGCCCCTCCCACGATAGTTTGATTGACAGTAGCGTTTCAGCACAGACTGGACTGGCGTCTTACCTTTGACCCGCCCTGAGTGAGCTGTCATCAGTCCGCCATTGTTTCACCGCCGGAGTAGATGTAGACAAGAATGACTCCTAAGCGATTGAGGTGTTCTGTTGTTGGATGTAATAATGAACATAGCAGTCGTCATTTACTCCCGACATCTGAGCCGCTGAAGATGCAGTGGATTATGTTTGTTTTTGAAGGGACTGCTCCCCCGATCTACATAAATGCGTCTGTTCTCGTGAATCATTCGTGATCCAGCCTCATCTAAAGAAGAAGTGAGTGTAAGGTTTTTTAATGAATCTTTGCAAATCGCCTTTCCTAACAATGTGCTAATTAGCAAGTTTCACGATGAATGCGGCTAAAGTAAACAGTCTCTCTGAGAGCAGCT
>NW_015554135.1:76389-78726 GCF_001515605.1 Sinocyclocheilus anshuiensis
TGCTCCCCCGATCTACATAAATGCGTCTGTTCTCGTGAATCATTCGTGATCCAGCCTCATCTAAAGAAGAAGTGAGTGTAAGGTTTTTTAATGAATCTTTGCAAATCGCCTTTCCTAACAATGTGCTAATTAGCAAGTTTCACGATGAATGCGGCTAAAGTAAACAGTCTCTCTGAGAGCAGCTTGGAAGAGAGGGGCGGGGTCAGCAGAGCTCATTAACATTTAAAGGAAAATGCTACAAAATGCGTGCTCTGAAAAGAGCTGTTTTTGAAAGGGTAAAAGAGGTGTTTTTTACACTACCATTGAGACATTTTAACCAAACTATCTTAGACTTTTCATTAAGACCCTAAAGAATCAAATCAACTTGTGGAAAATGGGCATCCTATGACCCCTTTAAATGCAAATGAAGGTATATGAAAGAAAAAAATATGCACTTTTTGGCTTTACGTAACAAAAGAAAGTTTCTCTGAAGGAGAACAGAATTGATTTGTGTCAAGTGGGAGGATGGAGGTGTTTTGGTTCAGACGAGCAGCACCTCTCTAGAGCTCAGCTGGCTGTTGTTGAACTTTGACCTCTGACCTCTGGGTCCTGCAGGTGATGAAAACCTACCATATGTATCACACGGAGAGCATCAGTGCCGAGAGCAAACTGAAAGAGGCTGAGAAGCAAGAGGAGAAGCAGATCGGACGTGTTGGAGATCCCGTCTTTCACATCCGACTAGAGGAAAGACACCAGAGACGGAGCTCTGTGAAGAAGATTGAGAAGATGAAGGAGAAGGTAAATAAGAAATAAAGTGTTTAGTAACACATAACAACCAGACTACGATCAATCATCCAAAGAAACTGTCAGAATCAATCTCAAGTTCTCAAGGCCTATTGGATCCATACCTCATATGATGGAATGTCTGAGTCATATTTTACTGAAAAAATAAAATAAAAGAGTAAATAAAGAAAAATGAAATAATTCAAATAATTTTAAGAAATAATTCTTTAAAGAAAATGCCTATTTTATTATATTTTTAACATGACTGTATTTTTATGACAATTAAGCACATTTAAATTTATTTGTAATTATCATAAGTTAACAGTATTTAAAATAAAATCCTAAAATAGGCTTAAATTCATTTGTACAAAATGTAATATCTTATTTCTTTTGATTTTGTGGGAAATATGACCCATATTTCATTAATTATTTGTAATGTGCTTTCTCATACCGTACCCAAAACACGACAGAACAATAAAAAATGCAATAAAATGGCAAACAATAAAAAAGTTATTATTATTATAATTATTAATGAACTTCCTTCTGGACCTAAGTTTTATGCGTCAAACATGTTTTTGATAGAAGACATGCCTGACCCTGCTTTCACAGGAATGGCAATGTTTTATGCTCTTAGTATATCTGTTTTTTGTTAAAACCCGTGACAAATGATTTAACAGCTGGGGGATTGTTTTTTCCATGGATGCTTCCTGGAACGAGACATTGTGGGATGGTTAAAATATGGAAGTTAGCGCGAGTCACTGTCTGTTGGTCAGTCAGTTGAGTTAAACGACTTAAGTGTGTCTGAATAGGGCTGCACGATAAATCGAAATGGAATCGAGATCGCAATTCGACAGAAGCTGCGATTGTCATGCGTATCTTTCAGTGAAGCACGGTTCTGTGATCAGCAGTAAATCTCCATCCAAAGGCCAGAGGGCGCTCTCGCGCTGAAACTCCAAATACGCTTTGCAGAAGAAACCCAGGAAATGCCTATCGCTGCAGCTGAATAAACAGAAGGTTCAACTGCTTTCATTGATTCAACGTGACTAATAAACACACGACTACGGCAATATACGGTTTATCTGAGTTCTTATTATAATTTTAATTAAAATAAAGTATATTTATAATGCAATTGCCTTTATCACTGCTTAAATACTATGAAATATGTTGCGTGCCTTATTCTGTGTAAGAAGCCACATCATCTCACAGAAGGATTTATTTCAAACACTCGACTGACGTTATGAAGTGAGTTTGGAGTAAAAATATGTTATTAAATGTGGTATTTTCACATGCTTTCAGATGGAGCAGCATTTACTTCACAGAGCCGTAGTTCACGGAGAAGCTATGCAAACAGCTGTCATTATCGCGAACGAGTTTTTCGATTTCAGAATCGCGCAATAAAATCGTCTGCGAATATTTTATTTATTTATTTTATTTTTTTGCGTAACTTGTCAGTGAACTATGGCTGTGTGTAGTAAATTCTGCTCCATCTGAAAGCATGTGCTGGAGATTTACTACTAATCACAGAACCAGCTTTACTGACGAGATGCGCATGAAAATCGCATTTGATTATTTGCA
>NW_015554135.1:79076-116201 GCF_001515605.1 Sinocyclocheilus anshuiensis
TGTGTAGTAAATTCTGCTCCATCTGAAAGCACGTGGTGATGATTTACTGCTGATTACAGAACCGGCTTTTTTTAACAAAATGCACATGACAATCGCATTCGATTAATCGTGCAGCCCTATGTCTGAATGTTAGTAATATCCTTGCTGATACAGGAAATGAGCAATACTTGTTGTTTAAGATTTTTTGTAACCACATAGATGTACCATATAAGTCCATAAATGTCTGTATAATTATTTTTTTGCAGTTTATATGCTTGTATATCTTTGTTGATTTCTTTTTGGAAGCATTTATTCTCTGTCTCTCCACACAAAAAATCTTGAAAGAACAGACTGCATGCAGAGATAAAAGCACCTTTGCATGTTTTTATGTTTCAACAAATATCTCAAATTCTGTCTGTTTCGTTTCTCCACTTTTTCTCTCTCATCAGAGGCAGGCCAAGCACTCTGAGAACAAGCTGAAGTCGATCAAAGCTCGGAACGAATACCTGCTGACGCTCGAAGCCACTAATGCTTCAATCTTCAAGTATTACATTCACGACTTGTCTGATTTAACAGACGTAAGTACTGGGGAATGAAAAGGAGGTTCAGGGATTCTACCACAGACGAAGAAACTTTGTGTGACAAGTAGGACAGTTATAAATAGTTTCAAACTGACCTCAGGTCTGCTGGGACAGCTAAATCTGACAAAGACTGCTGCCGTTTTCATCGGTTTCTTGGTTGAATATGCATCTTTGTCTACACCTGCTTTGATCTGAGGAAATGCATAGACTCCTCAGTAAGATTTCTGTCAACGTTGCATTCAAATTTAAGCTCTTGAGACAAATGCAGGTGTGTCTGACAGGAATGAGATGTTTTAAAAAATGCACTGTGGTTAAAATGCATTCATTTCCATATCTCCCAAGTAACCACACAAACCTGTTATTTAAATACGTTTTATGAAGGACTGATTGTCAAATGCATTCGATTGAGAGAGAATGAGGAGCTTAACATAACGTCTGTGTAAAATTAGGTGGTAAAAAATGATCCTCGTAGAGAATAAGCAAAGAAAATAATGGTGGTTTAAACGTAGGTGGAGAAACCAGAGGCCTTTTCCAAAAGTGTGTGACTAAATGAAAAAGCTTTTATTTTGCATTTTTATTTCTAGTGTAGTACAAAATTATTCATTCAATTTGAGGGGATCATTTACATTAATTAAAAAATTTAATAATATTTGGATTATCCCTCTTTTCTTTTAATGACAGCAACACTCCACAAGTTTGTGTAAAACCTGATGATCATATTCTCTATCATTATTTGAGATGATATAAATAGTTCTCCTAGATATAGTTGAGAATATTACATTTTTCTTATTCATTTCACATCATTAGTTTTCTTTGTTTCAAATATTCAACATTTCATTTCCAGGTGGAAAAATATTATTATTTATTTTATTTTTTTTTTTAGAATTTTTTACCCCCTTTTATGTTATTTTGTATGAGGTAGCTGTTGTCCTACTTTTATATTAAGGTACTGTATGTCCCCCTTTTGAATATGTCAAACCATTTTTTTAGCATGAATGTCGAAGAAGTGGCACCCAGCCCTAAAACCCAGTTTTCTGTTAATCAGACTGTCTGAGAGTCTCTTTTAGATCAACTACTGTATGTTACAATGTACCTTTTTCACGTTTTGAGCACTGAGCACTGCTTCACTATTTTACAGCCCCAGCTTAAATCATTATCAAATCCTGTCAGCATCATTTATTTATAAACGGAATATCCAGCAATATTATTTTCATCTACAAAACAAAAACCTCTCTGCAGGGAGAGAGTGTTTGGGTGATATTATATGCATGCACTGTCAGCTTTTTAGACATTTCTTTGGAGGAGAAAGAACTTGACCTTGTCTGGTAAAAATTTTATCTTGTATAAAGATGTTTTTGCCCCTGCATACTGCTAACGAACCAGTGGGTACCTCTGCATGGGCTCCCCATTATGGGTCCATGTTTATTATTATTATTTTTATTTTATTTATTTATATTTATTTATTTGTTATTTTGGCATGCAAGTCAAGCTCCAAAAACCCCAAAGCAGGTTCATAAAAATGGCTGCGTCATCATTTGGCTCTCAAGTCAGTGCATAATTTGACTCTCAATTTGAGTTCTGGCACAAGAACCACACCATTTCAGTGAAAAAAGGGCATCCAAATTCTTAAAACAATCAGCAGCCTGACAGACAGAGCAGGCCATCGTGATAATGAAATAAAATGGACTTTGGAGGTTTGCAGACGCTTTGGGAGTCGAGATCTGGCAGATCTTCCAGTGACACCCACCGTCAGAACTTAAATAACCTCCCCAAGGACGCCCCAGTTCTCCACCATATTTTATTATCCAATTTAATGCATCTTTTTGCATTTCAGTTCCCCATGACTCCAGTATCAGAGTCAAAATCAAATTATGGAAATTCCTGCCAGTCTACGCTTAGCCTTGAACAACTAGGCTACAGGGCTGTTTAGCACAAGTCTTCAGAATCCAAAGCCTTATAAAGACAGCACACAGACCACCAGAGCACAGTCAGTATGAGGTCATGTAGGAATGGTCAGACACAGGGTCACAAATATTACCAAAGCCACAGTTGCTGATAGACCAGTACGTCATGCTGTGCCATTGGTGTTAATATGTTTGGAATGTCAGCTGTGAGTAAGACCTGACGTTTGCTGAAAGTGACACATCTTGACTGGTAACCGATAGGTTGTAGGTTTGAGTCTGTTCAAGATCTGTCACTTTACTTCACAGGAACTGTCTATTCAATATGTGTACTGTCACTTTACATTTTGCTACACTTTATTTAAAATGTGTCCGTTAACTGACTGCTTATGCTGCTTTTAAATTACGTTTCACAATTAAAAATGACTTTTGTATAGATTTTGTGTACTGTTAATGACAAATTGGGATGCAACTTGCCAGAAGATGCTACATATTTACATAATTTATGAGATAGTGTACTGTCTTTTTAAATTTGGCCACTTTACAGTATCAGTGTCAGTTAAGTAACTTTTTATGCTGATTTCAAAACACACTTCACAACTGAAAATAACTGTACAATATAGTTTGTGTAGATATTGTGTACTATTGATGACAAATTGATTACAACTTGCCAGAAAATGCTGCTTATTTACCTAATTTATGAGTGGATAGTCTTGCACAACTAAAATACATTATCCATCAATATTTGTGGCAGCATGGGAATGATTAAATAATAGATTAAGCATCAATTACACACCTAATGTGCATCCTTTGCTCTTCTTTTTGTTGCACTAGTGCTTAAAAGCTTCCTCACTTTGTTGGGAAGTAAGACACACCATCCGCTTTATCATTTGAATGCAGCATATATTACATAGAAAGATTCTTTGCCCATTATTTATATTTTTTCTGGGCTTTAATAGGTAACGTTTCTCTTCTCTTGTCCTCTCGTTTTCCTGTATAGTGTTGTGATCTGGGATATCACGCCTCTCTGAACCGGGCTTTGCGGACCTACCTCTCGGCCGAATATAACCTGGAGACGTCTCGTCACGAGGGTCTGGACATCATTGAGAACGCGGTGGACAGTCTGGACCCACGTAGTGACCGCCAGCGCTTCATGGAAATGTACCCTACTGCCTTCTGCCCACCCGTCAAATTTGAGTTCCAGCCACATATGGGAGATGAGGTCAGATTTAAACAAAGCCTTACCCACACACCCACATACATATGTACAAACACAGTAGCAGCCACATTGTCACCCAGTGTTTGGTTAAGTTACATCTTAACACCATGTAAACTGAGAGAACTGAGATTTTCTTAACAGTCTGTTATGCTGTAGTTTTTTGTATGTTTTCTTAAACTGCTTGTGTTGTAATTTCTATAAATGTATGTCTAGTAGTTGTACAAGTAGTAGAAATATTTCTATAAAATCAAGTTTTTTTTTATTATTGGTTGATTATTCACAAAAGTAAGAAAATAATGGAAATAGCTAAAGTTTGTCTTGGAGATTAAGAAAGAGTCAACTTAAAATTTCTTTGTTATTTTTATGTTGATATTATTTTACAGATTTGGTTTTTCACATTTGATTGAATGCCTTAAAGTGGGACAAACCAAATTGTATTACAAATTTCCTCAAATTCATTGCTAATTGTTAACTGGAGGATGATGATAGTAAGAAATAAGAAACATAAAGAAACATCTGCAATATTTCCTAATAAATTGCCCAGAGACATGGCAAAAATATCACTTTTCAACCCAAAGTAGTGGGATTATTATATAAATATAGTCTATTTATTTTAAAATATAATTTATTCCTGTGGTGGCAAATCTATATTTTCAGGAGCCATTAATGCTGTCTTCAGTGTCACATTATCCTTTAGAAATCATTTAAATATGCTGATTTCAAGAATTTCTTATTTTTATCAATGAAGAATCAGTTGAGCTGCTTAATATTTTTTTCGTGGAAAAGGCGATGCATCATTTACAGGATTCTTTGATGAATAGAAAAGTCAAAAGGACAAAATTTATTTGAAATGGAAATCTTCGTAAAATTATAAATTTTTGTTTTATTTTGATAAAAATGAATGCATCCTTGCTGCATAAGGTATTAATCTCTTTAAAAGAAAATGTACTGACCCAATACTTTTGAACTCCCATGGTACATCTACCAGCCCATCCATTAACCTCATGCTAATCTTGTCCAAAGCCGTGTTGAAGCATATGAGATCATACAGGATACAGAGTGGAGAAAAGCGTCTTAATGAAATTCTGAATTATATGTGGTCAGGACTGCTTCATATCCTTCTTTTATTGTGTATCAGCTGGCAGCGTGTGCGCAGAGCGTTGAGAGCAAATCATATTGTATTTCTCACCCTCAAGCAGTTTTGAGAGAGTGTTTATTGGATTTATCTTCCTTAATTGGCCATTTTGTCACTGATATAATGTCTGCGCATGGTTTACAACCTGTTGTTTTGCAGTCATGCCTGTACTCTCTTGGTCAATGAAACCAACTGGAATTTTGCTTTATAAGAGTCGGTTATAATGATTGTGCCAGGTGTTGGTTATTTGTTTGAATATGAGATTCCTCCTCTAGGGAGCTCTGTTCTATTAGAGCAGGATCTCTAAAGGCCCGTTCACAACAAGGATGATAACTATAATGATAGCAATAAAGATGTAGTTTTAAAAATCATTCTAAATTGAAAAGAATAGCAGAGTCAACACCAACGATAACGGCACAGTGGAACAATATCGTTGGAATCGGTCAGAGGAGAACTGGCCCCCCGACTGAGCCTGGTTTCTCCCAAGGTTTTTTCTCCATTCTGTCACCGATGGAGTTTTGGTTCCTTGCCGCTGTCGCCTCTGGCTTGCTTAGTTGGGGACACTTCATTTCCAGCGATACCGTTGACTTGATTGCAAAGATACTATTTAAACTGAGCTGGATGTTGACATCACTGAATTCAATGATGAACTGTCTTTAACTGAAAAATTTGTTTACTATTGTCATTTTGCATTATTGACACTATTTTCCTAATTAATGCTGTTCAGTTGCTTTGACACAATCTGTATTGTTAAAAGCGCTATATAAATAAAGGTGACTTGACTTGACTTGAATCACTTTCAAAGTGTTTTCCCAGCTGATGAACGATGAAAACATTGACAGCCAATCAGAATCCATCCTGCTTCAAAGAGCTTGAAATAGATGACACAACGTTGGTGGGTTATGGTTAATATTCTTTGGTGTGAACCGGCCTTAATGGTGACTATCATCTTGCTTTCTTTTAGAGCTGGGCGATAAGGCGAAAAACATTATTACAATATTCATTTACCAATAATAGAGAAGGAAATGCTTTCCACATGTTTGTTAGAGCTGGAGAATGAACGTAAACATAACTTGTTTCTTCACATTTAGTAAGCTAGAATTTAGGACCCCATTAAATTTGTTGTATTTTTTTCCATAAATTCTGTGTTAATGATTTAAAGGGGTCACATGATGCTGTTAAAAATAACATTATTTTGTGTATTTGGTGTAATGAAATGTGTTTATGCGGTTTAAAGTTCAAAAAACAAATTATTTTCCACATACTGTACATTATTGTTTCTCCTCTAAGCCCCGCCTTTCTGAAACGCGTCGATTTTTACAAAGTTCATCTGTCTGAAAAGCGAGGTGTGCTCTGATTGGCCAGCTATCCAGTGCGTTGTGATTGGCCGAATTCCTCAAGCGTGTGACGGAAATGTTACGTCATGAAATTAATTAATAAAACTTGAATAATTTAATCAATCTTCTAAAATGTAATCAAATGAAAATATAACCATTAATGTACGACAAAAGATTGCATTTTTATTTTTTGTCAAATAAGATAAAAATTTAAACTTGGATGGAAATGTAAAGCATTTTAGTATACAGTAATATATTTGTCATAATTTCTTCACTTTAAACCAAACCTTTATTTTGGCGGATTGTCGTGATGATCTTTGAGTTTCAGTGTATTTGACCGTAGTTTTTCTCAAATTAAACTATGAAAAGCTGCTGAAGTGACTCTCGGAGCAGCTCTGGAGTTCATGTGGACTGTCCTCACATATTGAGATGGCAGACTCAGCACCGGGGTGTGTTTGATTTGTGTAGTAGATGAAACTTAGGCTGATAGATTAATCCATATACAGTTTATCATAGTTATCAACATAAATGTTATCACAATCTCGATATGATATTATTTATCGCCCAGCCCTAGGGGGAGGGTAGTGGATGACGTTCCGGGTCACTAAAGACCCAATGTAGGTTAATGGCTGCTGTCATCTTTCTGTGTTATAATTGAAAGTCTGTTTGTTTTCAGGTGTGTCAGATCACGGTCCAGCCTCCAATGCAGGGAGAACTCCTCCTGAGGTTCCAGCAGCTTCAATCCCGTCTGGCCACCCTAAAGATCGAGAACGAAGAGGTAAGGTGACCCGAGCACCGCCAGAAATGGTCAGGAGCAATGGAAGTAACATTTAAAATAGATCAACATGGCATTTGCAATCAGTTTTAATCAAATCCCTCACCTATACCATCACTTTTGTGCGCTTGAGCATATCTTCCTGTTGCATTAGAGCGAGGCAGCTTTGCAATGTGTTTGCTTAATTGAGTTGGCAGGAGCTGATCGTAAAAGAGGCTTTGGGAGGACTTACAAGAAATAGTTTTTTTTTCCTCCCTGCAGAGTTTTCACTGTCCTCCAGATAACCCGAGTGACGCACAGAGAATCTTCTCTCAGTGACACCGTCTCCCTTTTCTTCCTGCAGACTGTGTCTGTCTTTTTCACATTTTATTATCTTTGCCTTCTACAAGGCTGCAACATTTGAATCAGGCCTTAAGTCGAATGCTGAAAAACCACTCGGTCAGGAAGATGGAGGAGTCTGGAATCGCTTTTTGGCTTTATCATGTCCATATTAGATGAACGATTGTCTTACATCTGCCCTCTTCTTCTCTTATCTCCTTCCTGTTATTTCTCTGCCGTGAATCTTTTTCTCAGTTTTGAAAGACAAAATCGCAATTTGGCACTGAATGTGTCCAGTGTGTGCAGTTGTTGTTCCTGCACAGATTTAACATACCTTGTTAGCCAGATCTATATACAATATTTGATGCAGCATTAGAAATGGTCAGTCCTGTGTGAATTTTATTGCTTCAGGGAGTGGTTTTGTTGTGGACCTATAGTCCTTGGTAGACTTTCCCAACAAGTTGCTGATAAATCATCTGCTGTAAAGAACGATTGCTCAGCCCACTGTCAGTGTTGTCTTGGAAGCTAAATGGTTCTGGAAAAATGGCAAGCTAACGTCTCAGGTTACTTATGTAACCATGGTTCCCTGAGTAGGGAACGAGACACTGCGTCCTCTAGGGGTCGCTATGGGGAACGCCTCAGTTCGAAGTTCCCATGAAAGGGAACTGAAATATTGCATATTGTAGCAGATTGTAAAAAACGAAAGAGGCTCATGCAATATTTTAAAAAAATGAAAATTATTGTAAGGATGTGGAGAGCCTGAATGCTGTTTGAATACATGGCAGACTTCATGTTCAACTACAAGAGAGAATTTTATTAAATAGTATATTTTTATGCATTATAGTAAAAGGAATAAGATTTGTTTTTTATTTGTTTACGGTGTTCTATTTATTTATTTTTATTTAATGCTTTTAACATTGTCTGTTCAAATAAATAATATAAAAAAAAAAAATATCACATATTTTATAAGCCTACTTTGGGCATTGCTTTGTTAAAAATACTTTTCTTTAAAGTGCGTATATTTGGTTTTGTCATTGACCAGAATTTTGAAGAACATTGTAGAATATTGAAAATATTAAAAAATAAATGTAAACAAAAAAAATGTTAAAGAAAAATAAAGCTTTTGCTAATTTTTTTTACCTTAAATTATTGGGAATAGCCATTTTAATTGACCAAACAACACTGTTATCAGTCCTAAATATTGTCTGATTGTATATTGTATATTGTTCTGTCACTAGTATTTTGCATGTGCTAAATGACAGGTGTTTATAGTGACTGGACCACTGACCAGGCTGAAAGGAAGTGGAAGGATGTGAGGTCAGGGCACTTCCTGGTTACTCCAGATGGCTTAAAGCATCTTTTGACTTCAGACTCAAGGTCTGCAATGAACATGACACAGGATACTGGACATAGTGTTGAGTTTTTGTGCAGCTGTTTCCTAGAACCTTCACTGATTCAGATGACAAAAGAAAGGATTCGAAGAATACATTATTATAGTATAACCGCCATAAACCACTCAGCTTTGCCTCGTTCTCAAACACACCTTTGTCGGACACAAAGGAAGAATATATCTGTCAATTCAAGCTTCCTGTTTCATCCTTTCATTTTTCTTCAGCAATTATCCAGCTGTCAGCTCTTCTTTTTTCCATTCTTCTTCTCAAGCTCATAATTGAATAGTGTAAATAGTGTTTGCTGTAGAGATTAGGGTGAGATTGGAGTTCTCAGAGGAGAATTGACAGTGTTATTTCTGAATTTCTGTCCCACTCCCTTTATCTTTCTCTCCTGCCCTTCTTGCCTTCTCTAATGGATATTCTGCTCACATCATACACTAAAACCCCACTAAGGCACTGCGTAGATCTCCGTAGGAAGTGTCTGTTTGTTTTGCAGGAGACAAACCTCTGGGAGGCACATCAAACGCTGGGAGATCTGTGTCCTGCTCCTGCTGCTGTGTGAAGCACTGATCGTCTGATTGCGGCCCTCTCTGCTGCCTTTGTACTGATTATCGGGCCCTTCTATTTGTGCTAATGCTGATTGCTGCAGTGCTACAGATGTGCCAGAATGCCATCTTGTTACCCCGAGTAGCTTGTTCATCAGTCTTACAGATCAAACAGTCAAAAGAATACTTATCAGCAAATAGGCGTTTCCAACCGATAAATGATTTGGTAATACATAATGCTGCATCTTTCCATATAAGTATATGTTTCATTATGTTATATAATGCATATCAGATTCATGTACATTCTGATGTGAATATATTTGCATGGCATATAGTTTCATGGCATTTCTGTCATGAGATGTGGTCTGGCAGGTATTATGTAGCCAACTTTGAATCCGGCTTAGGTAATTTTCCAATCTCACCTGCCACTGTTCTCTGTATCAGTACCTGTCTGATGTTTAGAATGTCATTATGAATAAAGTAACAAAAAGCCAAATATCAAATAATAAAAAAAGCTTATTGCTTACATAATGTATAATGATCTGCATATACAACATCAGCTAATGATCTGTTAAGCATCTTATAATGTAAAAATAATATAAGTACTGACAATGCGTTTGAAATGTCACATTTTATGAGTCAAAACTGTATCAGTGTTATTTTAGTATCGTTGATATACTATTATAGTTTTTGTTAACTAAAGTTTGTCAATTTGTTGTTTTTGTCATTTTTATTAGTTTTAGTTTTTTTTTTAGTTATTGTAGTACTTCAACTTGTTTTTTTTGTATATTATTTCAGTTAATTTTTCATTTATTTCAAGTAATTAATTTTTTTTTCTGGTTAACTATAATAACCCTGACCTGTATTTATTTATTTTTTTTATGTATTTTTTATTTACATGTACACATGAGGGATTGGCAAGCTTTTTCCCAATTTTTTTTTTATCTTGCTTTAACTACTTTTTTCTGCACATATAGATGGATGGATGGATGTATAGCTAGATTTTAATTATTTTATAAGTAATTCACACTACATACTATTTTAAAATATACACTTCGAAAGTAGGGCTCAGTTGAGTTTTTTTTTCTTTTATTATCTGAAGTCTAGTTTATATTTAGCATTCGTGTCTTTAATCTCATGAGGTTTAAAAAAAAAGCCGAAGAGCGCAGGCTTTTCAAGCAGCGTTAAAGATAATTTAAAAAAAATCCCTCTTATTTTCCACATCATTTCATTTGGACTGCTTTCATGTCCTTGAAACAGAGCTCTTCGCTTCCCCCTGCACTCAGTTTACCTCTTTGTAACCTGTTTGCCTTTTGTTATTGCTCAGCTGAGGTTGACTTTCCAAGTAAACCACATCCTACAAGACAGGTGCGGCATATCATCCATAAAGGCCCTCACCAAAACCAGACCACAAACTGTTTAACGTCAGGAGGCGGGTTTAAACCTGTGAACATCTCTGTGTTTCAGTTGCCACAATAGGTTGGTGAATCACAAGTGGAACAGTGACCTGGATCCAGACTTTTTTAGGTGTGAGTGCTGGTTTCCATTGACTTGTATGTCATCCTCTATTGATTTGAAGGATGATTCAGCCTGAAATTGACAATGAGAGATGAGCTCACTGTGTGATGAAACTGCTATAGTTTTATGCTGCGTGATACACACTGTGGTTGTGTGACATTGTCTATAGTTGTCTATATGTATCTTCTTGTGTGTTCTGCAAGAAGATTGCAGTGTTTGTGCAAACAGAAAAAGCTCTGCTTACATTCAGAACTGTGTGTGTGTGGGTACGCGTGTGAAAGAGAGCATGTCAGCATGAGAGAAATTTGCGCTTCCATACTGTGCAGCCTCTTTCAGCAGGTGAACAAATGCTTCTACTGAGCAGTTGCACCAGCTTTCAACATCTTTAACCCCATTTTATTTTTTTTTAACTCTTGCTTTCTCCTTTTTGCCATTTAATGTGGTTAAATGATTAGATCGTTGAATTATTTTTAGTAATATATATTAAACTCTCTAAATTTTATATACAATTTAATTTAAATGTACTTTCATTCATTCTGTCTTTCTTTCTTTCTTTCTGAGTGATTGCACCAGCTTTCTCATTTTCACAGTTTCATGTGGTTAAATAATTGTTTTAATGATATTAATATATACTTAAAAATGTAATTAAATCACACACATACACACAATTTTAATTACATTTTTTATGCATGTATGTGTGTATATATATATATATATATTTTATTATAAGTTATTGCTTTTTTTTTCATTATTTCCAGCTTTCAATATATTTTTATTTTTTATCTTTCCAATTTTATCTTTTTTTATCTCCTTGCCTTCTCCTTTTCACCATTTTATGTGGTTAATTTATTATGTTTTTATTAGTGCTGTCAGTTGATTATTGTCATTGGGTCCCTTTACATGATGTGCTAATTAAATAATCAAATTATAACAGTATTTATCAATATTTGCAGAGAAATGCTAATTAAAGCGTTGAATGCACATTACAAAAAGTGGCTTAATATTTTTTATTTTATTCATTAGAGCCTGTCACTGGTTTACAATTCACTTTGCAATTTGCGATCACTTTGTCAGTCTGTTCCTCTTGGGATATAAGGGGACAGACAGTTCCAGATATTTAGTACTGTGATAATGTTGCATGTCTGACACTGGAAAGATACAGAAATTAATCCTCAAGGCCATCAAATGAATGGTGGCCCCTTGGGTCATCTTCCGCTCCCCTTGCTATAAATTGATTTCTTTGGTCTGGTGTCTTGCTCAAGGCCTGCTATTAGTCACAGAGCACATGTCATGCAGGGCCTGTCAGAGATTTTTTTTTTCCACCCTTTCTTTTATTTGGTGCTTAATGTGTTTTTCTAGCATTTTTTTCCTCCTCTTATCACTCTTGCACTGACACACGTTCTTATTAATAAATGTTGCAAGACTATTCTACAGTTATATTGTTTTGGATTGTGCCTCTAATACTGTAACAAATTATAAAAATTACTCTTTGTTGCTAGTGTCTGCTACATGACTGTGTCTTTCCTACTAAAAATGTTGTCCTGTTTCAGATTAAGAAGACCTCAGAGGCCACTCTCACTACTATCCAGGACATGGTGACCATCGAGGACTATGACGTGTCCGAAAGTTTCCATCACAGCCGCTCCACTGAATCGGTCAAGTCCACCGTGTCGGAAACTTACCTCAGCAAGCCGAGCATCGCCAAGAGACGCGCCAACCAACAGGAGACGGAGCAGTTCTATTTTATGGTCAATTTTGCTTCATTAAGATTTACTAGTATTTTAAATTAAATTGGTCACTTTATTTAAATAAATTTTTTCATAGGCATGTTATCAAGTTTCATCTTTAAACTGGTGCATTTTAAGAAAGATTTGCGAAGACTTATTTATTATTATTAAAGAAATAAATGTCGAAATACATTTTCATAGATAAAATTTTCATATAATCAAGTTTCACTGCAATATAAGAAAGTCTTGCAAAAAAGTATTTAATTTTATTTTATTTTTAATTTATATATTTTAATTTAATTTTATGTTATTTAATTTTAATTAAACAAGTCACTTTATTTAAATGTTTTTCATAGGCATGTTATCAAGTACTTTAAACTGGTGCATTATAAGAAAGATTTGCCAAGATTGGTTGTTTTTGAGACGACAGACAGACAGACAGGTGCATCTCAATAAATTAGAATGTCGTGGAAAAGTTCATTTATTTCAGTAATTCAACTCAAATTGTGAAACTCGTGTATTAAATAAATTCATTGCACACAGACTGAAGTAGTTTAAGTCTTTGGTTCTTTTAATTGTGATGATTTTGGCTCACATTTAACAAAAACCCACCAAGATAGATAGATAGATAGATAGATAGATAGAACGATAGATAGATAGACAGACAGATAGATGGATGGATGGATAGATAGATGGATAGATATAATTTACTTATTTTTTATTATATTTTATTATTTTATGTTTTATTATTATTTATTTTGAGGGAAGAAAAAGCTCATTGAGTTTCATTGCTCATAACAAATATCTATGGCTGGTATGTTTTCTCAATTCACTCTCCACTGGCGGATGTGGCAAAAAAGTTAATTCTGGTGCTGTGCTTGCTCAAGTCAATCTGCTGTCAAATGTTTTTGGTCTCAGGCTGGTCTCAATCATGTCTCTTCACAGAAGTTCCGCGAGTATCTGGAGGGCAGCAATCTCATCACTAAGCTTCAGGCAAAGCATGATCTACTGAAGAGGACCCTCGGTGATGGTATTGTTTGCTTTTCTTTGTTCATAGGGTCAGCCCTTTGAACTGAAAACACACAATGATAGAGATAATTTATAACACATTTGGATCATAATCCCCTTGGCCAGTAGAAACCAGCAGGAAGCTGCTCATGTGGGTGATGCAACCTCATATTAACCTCATATTAATTAAGCGCGATAGTATGGAGGATTATAATTCCCGCATCATGTATAAATCTGCTCATCATGTTGCCTCTTCATGTTTTGGAGCCCGGGGCATTTCAGTTTTGTGTTGTGAACACTGCAGACTGCTGTCAGGGGCCGCTAAGTGAACACTGTGTGGGTGGGATCAACAAATCATGTTCCCTTGCCTAAAATCAACCGTGTCTGTTTTTTAAAGATTGTAGGCAGTAGTCTGCCTGCTGCATACTGACACTTCGATGAAATATTTTTATAGCTAAACGGGTACCTGTAATTCAAACGTAGAATTTCTCTTAAAAATGTACCAATGTACTAAAGGTGTATGTGTGGATGTCCAGTTCCAGACAGATAGCTGACTGCATGTGCTCTACTGAGCATAAACAAAAGCCTCCCCTGGGCCTCTGAAGAACAGTGTTCTCACATTCTCTCTTTCTCTCTCTCTCTCTCTCTCTCTCTCTCTCTCTCTCTCTCTCTTTTACTCAATCTGACACTTCGATGAAATATTTTTATAGCTAAACGGGTACCTGTAATTCAAACGTAGAATTTCTCTTAAAAATGTACCAATGTACTAAAGGTGTATGTGTGGATGTCCAGTTCCAGACAGATAGCTGACTGCATGTGCTCTACTGAGCATAAACAAAAGCCTCCCCTGGGCCTCTGAAGAACAGTGTTCTCACATTCTCTCTTTCTCTCTCTCTCTCTCTCTCTCTCTCTCTCTCTTTCTCTCTCTTTTCCTCAATCTGTTTCTCACACAGGTTACCGACCTGAGTATGCGACTACAAGGTAAAAAATGTTCTCTGCCCTATTCAGTTTGTCTTGTTTGGTATCGTCGTCAGCACATAAAGTGTCAGATGTAATATTAGTTTGTTAACATTTCTCTCAAAGATTACAAACAAAATGTGGCATGAATGAGATCAGTTCTGTCTGTCTTCTGTCTATCCATCCTACTGTATTTATCTGTTTTTTTTATATGTCTGCAAATCTGTCTGTCGATCTATTTATCATTCTATCTATCGTTCTATCTGTCATTCTGTTTTGTCTGCAATTCTGTCTGTCATTCTGACTATTGGTTTGTCTGGTGTTCTGTCTTTTATATCTATCAGTTGTTCTGTCGTTCCATCTGTCATTCTATCTATCATTCTGTCTTTCTATATATGATTCTTTTTCTGTTCTATTTTTCGTTCTACTGTTCTAGCCGTCATTCTTTCGTTCTATCATTCTACCTGCCATTCTGTCTGTCATTCTATCTATCAGTCTGTCTGTTAGTTATGTTGTTCTATCTATTAGTTCTGTCTTTCTGTCAGTTCTGTTTTCATTCTATCTGTCGTTCTGGTCGTTGTTCTGACATTCAATCTTTCTATCGTTTGTTCTGTTGTTCTATTAGTCATTCTATCTCTGTCTGTCATTATATTTATCATTCTATCAGTTGTTCTATCTATGTATCTGTTGTTCTTTGTAGTTCTATCCTTCTCTCTATCTATCAGTCTATTCATTCTATTGGTCTGTCATTCTATCATTCTGCTTATCACACTGTCATTGTATCGTTCTATCTGTTATTCTACAGTTCTAACTGTCTATCATTATATCATTCTATAAATCATTTTTTATCAATCTTTCTATCTATAGTTCCTTTCATTGTCCTGTATTTATAGGTACACTATACATACTATCTCTATATATACAGCATATAGTGATAAGGTCCGAACAGTAGACCAAATGCTTTAGGCTGCTTAATTCAACACAATGCTTTGCACCAATAGTGCTTTTTTATATTCAACCTCTCCCAGAATTCTTACAGGGCACAGTTTAAAAGCATGTGAAAAAGCTCTCCTCTTGAGTAAGGGGCAAGTTTACTGTATTCCTATAGACATTGAAGAGGGAGCTGACAACATTCTGAAATTTAACTCAGATTTTTCGGTATAACCCCATACGATCTTTTCTTTAAAACACCAGCTGTCCAGGCCAAGCCAAAAGATTTCGTGCTTGGACATCTCTCGCACTCCCACTGCCTGCTGTTCCCAGCAGACCTGCCATTTCCATGACCTTTGATGTGTGGTGGAAGTGAAGTTTATGAACAGGACATTGGTGTGTGTGCAGACCACTGAACCAGGCACAATGGGAGCTTACCTCTTACCCCAAATAACCTGAAATCACATGTCCACAACTTCATTTTGTCTCTCAAACAGAATTGTTCGATACACTGTACTGTATTTGCTAAAGCTTACAACAGGTTCAAGATTAAAAGTATAAACATCTCTTTATAGGCCTCCCAGTCTTCCTCCTAAACCGTTTGGCACACAGAGGCCCAGGCCACACTCTGTATTTAACGTTAAGCTGTTTAATGGCAATTTGGAGTCATTTGTTAAGGTACTTAGAGCTTTGGGTGCCATACTACCTGCACTGAATACCGCCGCTTGAAGCCATAATGATCCACGGCTACTTGCTTCTACTTGACTGATCATTATGGCTGGGGAAGGTTTTAAACAGAGCAGAAACGGAGGTGTGTGTGGGTGTGTGTACACATAAAGCGAGATGACGGCGATAAAGTGAGCTTCAGGCATCAACATTCACACAGATGCCTCAGGGCAGCATGAAAGCCTCTTAAAGGGATAGTTCACCTAAAAATATAAAAATCTGTCGCGTGTTGTTCCGAACCTGAACTTTCTCTTCTGTGGAACGCAACAGAATGTTCTAGAATGTTCACTCAGCTCTTTTCCATACAATGAAAGTGAATACTGAAGACAGGTGTTGTAAAAAGAGCCTTATAAGTCGATTTGATGGCTTTGTGTGAGAGTGAAATTTAAGTTTAAACTTGGCAAATCACACAGTTATGAGACATGAGAATTAAAGGAGTGGTTGATCAGCTTTTTTCGAAGGGTTGATTGTGTTTATGGGGTGCAGGGTAACGTGTTCATGCTTCGTTTTTTTTAAAAACGCATTATTTTCACATATTTTACCTTTCTTCTAAATACGCGATGGGCTCAGATTGGTTAGCTGGCCCAGTGTGTTGTGATTCGCTGACTGCCTAGTGCACATTGTACGGAAACGTCACGCCCCCTTACCAATACGGGTAGTTGCATGTTCCCGGGGGCAGAGTTTATGCAAATATCGGGAAGAAGCTCGTTGTAGTCCCTACCAGCCTTTTTTGTAGTCCTTAAACAGCGATTTCTTTAAAAGAAAATCTCTCCCTTTGCATTGAACTTAGAGCGTCGTAACTTTGCAGACGTTTATGCTCTAACAGCTACATTATACACTGACTAAAGTTAAAAAAGTGAAATAATCAACCACCCCTTTAATGCTGTTTGACATCATTGACTTAAAGCTTTGATTTTTAGCATAAAATGACTTAAATTTCCATCTGTTGTGCACATCAAACTGTTGTATGTCTTCAGACGTCTTGACATAAATAGCACATGTCATGTTGACCACTTTTATGGTGCTTTCATGGTCATATTTGGAGTTCATCGCCATCTAGCTATATTCAATTTTGTTGAATGAGGAAAAGAGTGACTTGTATTTGTTTATTTTTGGGTGAACCATGGAAAAAAAGCAAGTCAAAAAAGTTTGGAACGATGTAAGGGAGAGTAAATGGTGACAGATTTTTGCTTTATTTTTGGTGAACTACTTTTTCATTACCTATAATTTAAGCAAAATTTGTGTCAGCACGCCCCCTCTTTTTCTCTCTGTGAGGCTGGAGCTAATGGTGTCATTGGAAGACTAATAATGATTTTGTAGGCTGTTGTTGGTGGCTTGTAGTGCTGGGACCAAATAACCTGGGGATCGCCTCTTTCTCTCTGTTTTTCTGCTCTCTCACTCTCTGGCTCTCTGTCCTGTCATTCATCTGTTCATAGTCGTGGACGTCGGAACTCACACACAAGGCACCAGGTACAGAAACAGTCGGCTTGTGCTGATTTGCTCATTGCTGCATGTCTGTCTAAGCTTCCAGTAGTTCAACTTCCAGTCACCTTTGCTTAATTCTAAGGAGTTGTGAACCATGTACAGTGATGTCTGAATGTCTGAAACCACACTGATTCTGGAATTTCTATTTAAAACCGGAAACGAGGAAACTAACAATAATTATCATTTAAAATAAAATAAAATAAATATTTATATATATATTTATTTTTTCTATTAAAATTTTCAGTCAAATTGTTATGCTGACATAATTTAGTACAAAATTGTCCCTTACAAATGATCAGTATGCAAAATAGAAGCATTTTCACAAGTGGTCTCAGACTTTTGGACCCCATAGTATATGTGTCCATGTGCTTGACATAAGAGTTCATCCTTTTTGGCTTCAGTGACCCTAATGCACACAATTATGATTTATTGAATTTAATGGAGAGAATTTCCCACAAATTAAATAACTTTTTACAATTAATAATAATAATTTAATAATATTTTCATGCTAAAATTGTATAGTGCTTAACACAGGCCAGAAGGTAATTCATAGAATTAAGATTCTATTAAATATTAATATTAAAATTTGAATACTGCAAAGAACATGTGAAAAATAAGGAAAGAAATGGATAATTTAAAAAAAGCATTATGACTAATTATTGGATTATTTTAATCTTTTTGATATAAATTAAGCAATTTAAATATGAAGTAAAAGTGCTGCACAATAGTGCAGAGTTAGTTTTCCAGCATTCCTTGTCTTTTCCACCTCTGTTTCGATTATGATTTATGATTTTTGTATCAGTATCAATAATTAAACGGGTTCATGGCAGTACATTTTGTATTCACCATATTGCACTGATAATAGCTGTGAAATGTAGTGCCTGTGAGGTCTGCCTCTGTTCCTGGCACTCTCACAGTGTTCGGACTTGGCACATTCTCTAGGTTAAAAGCAGATAACAGCATTTTTAAAAACTTGTAAGATAGAGCCCTGCCAAAAAATGAACGAACAGCTCTAACCGCACACAACAGGCAGCATGGACGCCACGATCACATAACTGAATTCACTAAAGCATTTCAGTTTTTCCACCGGTGGCACTGGCTCCATTCATGTTCAAGAACCATGATCCTGCGAGATGTTAGCACGCAGATCTAAGTTGTAATTTCATTTCCTGTCTGAGACACAGAATCTTAGGTGTGCACTTTAAAAAGGGTCTGTAAGGCTCAAGAAGGATTATCTTCTCATCTCCGACATGAATGATACATGATGTGTGGGATATTTTCAGTTGATTTAGAGCTAGACTGATTGTTTAGCCCACATCCTGATTTGATGCCAATGTTTGTCTTGTTTTAAGGACTCTGGACAAGCAATACCAAGAGTTGTTGAGAGCTGTATTCGATTCATCAACCTGTATGGTAAGTTTATTGCAATAACCTTGTAACTTAAACCATAAAATACCCATAATTCTTTAGAATGGCCCACTATTGTCATTAAAACACCCAAAAAGCCTGAAGATGAAGTTTACAGCTTTGCTATTGTCTTTAAAATGGTCCAATCCAATTGCTACCTGTCCTGTCATTAGTTAGGTTTCGGACAAATTTAGAGTCTGGGTAGGTCATGTTTTTGCGTGCCCCTTCCGAATCTGTCCCATCCCAGTGTAGGCCATGCACAGACTTGTTTTAGATCTATTTCAAGTTTAGTGTTTTTAAATGATGTGCTTTCCTGTCAGTGTCAGAGGATGTTCAGTCCAAAGAGGTCTTTATCATATGCCTATATAAACTATGTGTACGCGGTTGTAGATCCTGTGTGCCTATTGTAAGCTCTGAAAGTTGTCTATGTGTGGCCGTCTTACTGGAACTATAGAGATGTTTTTAATTAATCTTTTCTGACCCTCAGCCAAGCTTTCCATTAAAAGCTAATCCGGACTGACGGATGTTTTTGTAGAAGTTGATTGCAGTCTCTCTCCTTCATTCATTATTTTTAATTAGAAAAAAGGAACTTTTTGAAAGCACAGGGCTTAGCTTTTGAGGTTGGGATTTGAATGTGGTTTCTATGGACCTGCCTTTATTTCCAGCGGATTTAAATGGACACTGGAAGATGTCTTATTTAAGCTTATTTCACAGTTTTTCTCTCTATTTTTTAGGCCTCCAACATCAAGGAATATTCCGAGTATCTGGATCTCAAGTTGAAGTCAATGATATCAAGAACTCCTTTGAAAGAGGTGTGTGTGTAAATGTGGTAACAGAGTTCAGGTTTCTGTCATAGCTCTGAAAGCGCTGCCGCAGCTGAATAATAGTGAATCTCTTATGTCTTCAATGGGTCATATGAGCCATGAACCTAAATTCACATGATTTAAGGAGACTTCCTTCCTTGGAAAAACATCTACCGGGGAGAACACGTTTTTGACATTTTTCTTTTTATTTGTATAATTCCATATCAGTATTTCTTGCATGTCAAGATAAGGCAAAATAGTTTATTAGAAGTTGTGTTTTCAACAAATGCTGATGTTTAGGTTCTTTTTTGTGTGCATATATTAAATATAAATATTTTGTTCAGCAGATTTGACACACGTTATGTCTCTTAGGTAATGATCCCCTGACAGACGAAGAGAATAACCACGATATAAACTCTGTTGCGGGCGTTTTGAAACTCTACTTTCGAGGTTTGGAGAACCCTCTGTTTCCAAAGGAAAGATTCAATGATCTCATCTCTTGTGTCAGTAAGTGCCTTATTTTTTTTGCTTTCTACTGGCCTGCAGCTGTAAATCTGTCATTGATTCTCAGTGTGAATTAACAGTGCTTTGAACTGTTATCGTGCGCTCTCATATAAAGAGATCTCAGTCATTTGCCCCCAACAGTGGGACAGTGACTTTCTTCACTGTATGACAAGATGTCCAGCGCCTCAGGCTAACGCTAACAGCCTTATGCACACTCCATTACAGCACAGTGTGTGTTCCACCGCGGCATGACACATTAGGGCTTCAGCTGGTCCTTCAACTGGCATGAATGCAACTTTGTGTGAGTTTGAAAGAGCTCAGAAAGCGTGCTTTATCATGATCATAGATGACGCTACACTGCACTGAATGAATGAATGCAGTGTGACACCATGATGCTCAGTCGTTTCGGTTGGGTTAATGGGATATTTGTGATCGACAGCTCGGTAAGCTGTGCCACTTTTGATGCCAAGTTTGTCCTCTCATCAAATAACAATATGATGTTGTTTTAACATTTCTAATAAAAATATGGACATACAGTAAATGAGTTATGGACATAATGTCTGTATGCAATAGTGTATTTAAATTATATATTATATTAATTAATTAATTTAAAAAAATTAATTATATTAAATAAAAAATATACAAATATAAATTATAAAATATATCAATTTTATATATATTATTATATATTATATATTTTATATATAGTTTTAAATAGTTTTTGAATTAATTTATGAATATATATATATATATATATATATATATCATAGTAGTTGGAGTACTGGCATAGTTTACCCTGAATCTTCTGACAAACTCAAGCCCAGAGCTACAATTTTGAGATATATCTTTCATTTAATAATTCATAACTAATATTTAGCCTAATAATTCACATGGCTTATAGTCATTAGCATTTTTAGACCTGGATGCATTTACTTTGATGTTTACCTGCCATGTAGAATATAGTTTTTCAATTATTTTACATGCAAAAATGTTTTTAGCATAAATATATCACTTGTAGCTTTATATGACAGGCCTTTCTAAATATTTGGCCACATGTCAAAATTTGTGCAGAGTTTGCTAGATTAAGGTGCCGTGCGCTTGCATGTGTGGGTTGGGTGGGTTTTGTTAGTCTGTGCATGTGGAGGAATGTAAAGGCATGTGTTCTTACATACCTGACCAACGTGCGGCCCTGTGCCTGTGACACTCTGTAGAGTGTGACGAATGGGGATTCCCTGCTGTTTACATTTACACATGACTAACCCCTTCCCAGCATACCACACACTCGCTCCAAAGCACACGGCCTCTCCTGTTCTCTGTCCCTGGCAGATCTATATATAGACTGTCAGAGTTGTGCGTTCTCTGCACTGTGGGAGTTTTGTTTCTGCAGACATGTGCCTTGTCTGTGGTGAGGCTTTAACCTGCTTCCCTTACTCAGGATCTTTTGGAAACCCAGTTTCGTGCTCAAGTAAGATGAATAACAGAAGCATAGTAGCATGTTCCCAGATCTTTTTTAATGGTGACATGGCTATTTTACACTGCTATCAGGATAAATCGAGGATCTGGGTGTACTAAAGTATGGATGAGAGCAGGTCACACCAGTTTATAATTAGGCTGATTTTGCTTTTATAAGTACTGTGTTTCTCACAGCCAACCCATGGGATTTTTAGTGGAAATGTCTTGGTAGTCAGATCAAATCATAAAATAAGAAGGAAATTAGAAAGATCACAGCTGATATTGTGTCCAGTTCAGTCATCATACCAGTGTTGCCTTGTAATAGTAGAATAGTATCCTTCCAAACACGGCCTGAGAGTGCTTTACTTAGGAGACCACAAAGATGCGTAATGGAATTCCAGGAAGTGAGTTACACTGGCTCCAATGAGAAAACCCAGTGAAATCTGTGTGCATTCCTGCAGAAGAGCCGCAGGAATACTCACACACATTTTTGGGATGCCAGTCTTCTGGATTAATTTTTTAAGCTCCTTTGAGGAGTTGAGTAGTTTTGAGACATTACCTCTTTTAATGCTCTGGTAATCAGCTTCATTAGGTCCAGGGTGAGGGCCAACAAACCCGGCAATTGAATTTAATGAACACAAGTGAATCGCCTCGTTTTTTTAAAATTTGCTCTCTTTTTTTTTTTTGACAGATAACTTGTTTAATGCAGTTTGCTCTATGTGGTGATTAAAACACTGAATCAAAGAGTGTGTGACAGATACACCTACCTCTATCTGTCATGTCCTCGGTTACAGACTTTTCTGTAAAGTGCAAGTGTATGTACTATATACTTATATATAACTTCTGGGGCAATTTAAAGCAACAAATCAGTATTATTTTAGTATTTTTATATGCTTTTATAGTATTTTTAAACATTTTGAATTAACTTTTATTTATATGTTTTCAGTTTTCATTTTAATTTTAGTTTAGTAATTTTGTTATGTGCTTTTGTAGTTTTTATTAGTTTTTTTCTTATTTTGTAGATTTATTTTTGTTTCAGTTTTAGCCATTTTAGTTCTTCAACTTAAACTTTAGTTAAGTTAGTTGTTAAGACAACATTTTCTTATTTTGTTTCTAGCTTAAGTTTTCCATCTAATATTTATATTCTATTTTGTTTCAGCTTTATTTCAGCTCCCCAATAGTTTTAGTTTTAGTTAACAATAACAACACTGCAACAAGTTCAAAAAGAAGTCATGTGTTTTCCACTGAGAGTTGGCTATTGGAGGCGTCCGTTTGCAACATGACAAGGTTGGCACAGCATTTAACTTTGTGTGATTGAACAGCGGTCCAGAGTTATTTTTTTCCCCCACATAATGAGCTCAGCCTTGTAACTCCATGAATAGAGCTGCAGTGATGTGGTTATCAGTGAATTAACACGTTCAGATAGAGGAATGTCATTTGATACTCAGGGCTGCTAAGTGTTGTGAATGACAACGGCAGTCCTGAATAATCATTTCTGAATGTCATGGCAGGGCAAGTATGTTTCTAGGACTCCTAAGTGGGGGACTTGCATATATATATATATAATTTTTTTTATTTTTTTTCTCTTTGATTTTTACTTGATTTCTCTTTTTTTTTTTTCCTTTCTCTCTCTTGTCTCTTGTAGGAATAGACAATCTGTATGAGAGAGCGCTGTATATACGAAAGATTCTTCTTACTGTACCCAGATCAGTCCTTGTGGTCATGCGATATCTGTTCGCCTTTCTCAACCAGTAAGTCCGAATGTTTCACAAACACACAGATGAATGTCCTTATGGAAATGCTTTTTCCATAAATGCTTATATGAACAGTTCTTCAAATGAAAATATACAAGAATGTTCTTGCTTTTTTGCTGGTTTTCAAATGTCCTAATAGCTTGCTTGTTTTTCCTGCAGCTTGTCCCAGTACAGCGATGAAAATATGATGGACCACTATAATCTGGCCATCTGCTTTGGCCCCACCCTCATGCCCACTCCAGAAACTCAGGACCAGGTCTCCTGCCAGGCCCATGTCAATGAGGTCATCAAAACCATCATCATCCATCACGAGACCATCTTTCCTGACGCGAAGGAGCTTGACGGCCCCTTGTACGAGAAGTGTATGGCAGGCGGAGACTATTGGTGAGTGCTGAGATGTGATGGTGATGTTGGTTTTAATTATTTATTGATAACTGTCTGGGCAACTGCATGTAGGTGGGTGAAGGAAGTGTTTATAAGATAGATGTTCATGGGTTGCGTGCGCAACCTGAGAGATGAGAATCGAGACAGTGTTTGAGCTTGTTAAAGTTTTAGACTTTATTGTATTTTTGAGGATTAGTGATGGTATCCGGACATCCATGGCGTGACTCGAATGAAATAAAAGAAATTATTAGTCAGTGCTATAGTGAGTCACGTATTTTGTTAGCACAGTTTTTGGGTGGGACCTCTTTGTTTTGAAGATCATCTGATCTAGTTGATCCAGGAGGCGAGCATAAATCCTCATAAAATATTTGGAATAAAAGTAATACAGGTCAAAAATGCATAATTTATAGAGATAGTCATCCAGAAACGGAAATTCTGTCATCATTTACTCACAATCCAGCATCATTTTATTATTAATAGTGCTCTGTTTGCTATTATTATTATTAAAATGTATCGTATTTTTAAGGGCCTAAACATGCTTGAAAACTCATGAAATTTTACACACACGCCAGAAGTGCCGAAAATTTTCGTCTGATATATGTTTCAGAAGTGGGTGTGGCAAAATGGCTCGACAACGCCACCTATACACTTTCAACGAAGTACCCCTCGAGCTACGTTTACATACATGTATGAAATTCGGTAGACGCATATAACACACCAATACCTACTCTTGGAGCCAAATCCAAAACCCAACAGGAAGTGAATTATTTTGAATTTTCTCTGCTCTGGGTGTGTTCACGGGGTGTGTGTGTGTTTACTACTCACTGTTGTGTGCGTGCACTTGGATGGGTTAAATGCAGAGCACCAATTGGCTACACGTCTCATCACTTTTTTAAAATTTTGTGTCAGGCATTGTAATTCAACAAACTCCTAGAGATTTAATCAGATTTTAATCTGGAGTTTCCATGTTTGGTTAGAGTCCTGTCCTGAACACATGCCCATGCCCATATTCTGTTACAGTCATAGCGCCACCTTCTGGCAACAGGAAGTGACATGTTTTGCTCTGTAACCAACTCCTCCTAGAGAATTAAGGACATCAAAATTATATTTGGTCAGTCTAATCTAAAGGCCTTTGCGATGTTAAATTGCGAATATCTTGAGTTTTCGTTAAAGAGCGTGTACGTGGCTGCCTGACAAATTTCGATGTTTCGCCATGGAAAAGGAAGTTGTTGTAACTCAGACATACAATGTCCGATCTGCCACAAACTTCACACGTTTGATAAGAGTCCTGGCCTGAACACATCTAAAGACCACTATTCAGTTATATTCACAGCGCAACCTGCTGGCAATAGGAAATTATTTGTTTTACACTAACTTAAACATGCAATGTCTGATCTGCCCCAAACTTCACATGTTTGGTAAGAGTCCTGGCCTGAAAACATCTACATGCAAATATTCAGTTATAGTCATAGCGCCACCAGCTGGCAGCAGTTTTCCTATGTGAAAAGATGAGGTGCCGATAGTGAGCTCTTTAGTTAAGGTGGGACATTTTTTAGAGGCCGAAAGGGTTTGGAGATCTTCAGCTAGGTGAGACAGACTGAAACCAATTGAAACTAATTGCTGCCATTAAGGTAAGGAAAGATCGTCAGCCAAACCAACGTTCATTTCTCCCAAAAATTTGCATGGATGAGAAGAGGAAAGAGACATTTTCCGCCAGCTCCACAGCTGTGTGTATGTGTTGGCTAGTGATTTTGTTGTCTCAAAGAGAGCGGCCTAACTCCCACAAGTCTTCATCCCCCAAACTGAAGCAAAACACCTGCCACTGCAAGCATCTATACTTCAGCATTCCTGCAGCCGGTTCTCATATTTTCCCCTTTGGTAGTGTGACATGCGGGAGTGGCAGTGCTCTGTTTGAAATGGCTTTACTGTGTGTCAGAGGTAATCTGCATGGATGTGAAGGGCATTAGTGCCAGTCTCAGTAACCACACTGTGCCACTGACAGAATCCCAATCACCCTGCCCTACTCCTCTTGAATACTAATGACAGCCTCTGTACTTTTTGCTTGATACTGAGTTTTACTCTGGCTGTGACTTAACTCTGTGTTGCCCTGTATAAGCATTTACATACAAAAATACATTACCATTTAAAAGTTTTAAGTCATTAAGAATTATCTTAAGCTCACCAAGGTGGCATTTATTTGATTAAACATACAGTAAAAACAGTAATATTTTGAAATATTATTACAATTTAAGGTAGCTGTTTTCTGTTGTGATATATTTTAAAATATAATTTATTCCTGTGATGGCGAAGCTGAATTTTCACCAGTAATTACTTCAGTCTTCAGTGTCACATGATCTTTCAGAAATCATTCTAATATACTCATTTGGTGCTCAAGAAACATTTCTCATTAATGTCAATCTTGGAAACAGTTGAGCTGCTTAATATTTTTGTGGAAACCGCAATACATTTTTTTTCAGGATTCTTTGGTGAATAGAAAGTTCAAGAGAACAGCATTTATTTGAAATAGAAATCTTCGGTAACATTATAAATTTTGATCAATTTAATTGGTCCTTACTGAATAAAAGTATTTATTTCTTAAAAAACTAAATCTTTCTGACCTCAAACTTAACCCCAAAACAGTAGTATATTTGTATTTTAGGATCCACAAAACCAGTCAAAAGTTTGGTCCAAATTATGTAGTGACCAATAAATGTTAAACAAATTAAAACTGTTATATATTTTAATCTTTTTTTTACTTTACTTTTTAAATGTTTTATAGTGATTTATACATATAGACAGACTTCACAGTTTGTGTATATACAAAATTCGTTTCAAACATTAAGCACATGACTTTAGATTAAAAGGTTTTGAAGCTCATCAGAAACATTTAATTATCTGACTTTTATTATTAAGTCCTTAAATATTTGGTTATAGTTCCTATAAATCTATTATTTGGCAAAAATAATTCTTTGTCTTGATTTATTTATTTATTTTCTTCTGCAGTGAGAGTCCATACAGTGAACATGGAGCTCTTGAGGAGGTTGATCAGGATAGAGGAGCGGAGACCCACACCAGTGAGGATGGTAAGTTTATTTTGTTTACCACACCCTGTAGTAGTATGTACAGTATGGCAACCCATACCAGTTTATGTAGGTTATACATTAAGAAAGCACTCTGAGGTCATAGGAACAAGGTTAAGTCATCTTTTCCTGTCCAGTCATTCTTCCCATTGGCTCAGATTGGCTTCGGCCAGTGAGCCTCTGGATTGATTTTACTTCATATAACGTTTTCTGACACGGCCAGTCAAGAGTTAGTTCCTGCTTGCCCTGACCTGGGTAATCACTTTCACAGCTCTAAATGAAGTGATCGTTAAAGAGCAGAGAACTTAGTCCAACTCTTTGGTCCTCCTTTTTGTTTTCTAATCCTTTGGGAAGGGAGACAAATCCGTAAACAAAGGAAGAGGGTTTGAATCAAGTCTGGTATATGCTTTCCACTGTGCTACAGGGCAACATAGACCAGTCTGTCATTGCTGTAGGGCAGTTTGCATTAAAAATACATGTGGAGTTCTCACCAGTCTGGCTCAGTTTTTTTGTTGCTGCATGTAGTTTTATTATAGAAAAAAACTTCTCTAGAAGCTCACTGTCACAAACAAAACTAAAACCAGATGCTTGGCCCATTGATGACACATGAACCAATTCTCATGTGTAATCTGAGAAATAAACTGCAAGTGTCAGACTGAAAACTCAACTCAATCACGTGGTTTGTTTTTGTCTTCTGTACAGTCTTTCAAAAGAACCGAAAGGAAAATGTTGCTGCTGACCTGTATGTTACCCCACTGAAAATAGACACATTTCCTGCCTCTCTCCGTCTGTACCTGAACAATGCCTGTTTTCTATTTTGTTATTTTATAAGAGAAGTGGGAAGTCTGCTTTTTCCATATCTAAGATTTGTCAGACAGACAAAAGCCAAGTTTATTGTATTATTTAAGAGCGAGTGTCTGTGCAGGGAGTCAGATAAATGCTAGGACTGAATCAGAAATACCAAAAACACAACTTTATTAGAAAGTAGTTGCTTTGAAGTCTATTTTTGTTTTTGGAGCATGAAAACAAATAGCAATAGACTCTCCCTGTAATTGCTCAAATGGGAATTATTTATTTGACTAAGGCAAGAATATTATTGTTCATTCTTGTGTATTAAGTATTACTCAAAGACTAATAATTTGTCCCTCACTGTTTGTGCTACGAACATGAACATGATACCTCAAATTGTGCTGCTTGTTGAGAAGATTTGTGATAAAACTGACCATAAAATAGACTTAAAGTTCCCCTGAAATGCTTAGAAACATGCAGCGTTACTCTGTGTTGACGTCATTTTAACTGAAACAGGCAGACAGGGCGGGACATATCAAGCAGCCCCGCCCCTTTTTAAAATAGCCAATAGCGTTCGTTTATATCACAGCTTGGGCTAGAGCCGTTCTGAGCCGTTGAGCTCCGTAAAGCCGCATTTGACAGGGTATGCCAGCCACAATCTCATCCATATTGCTATAAAATATAGCATTCTGTGTAGAATTCAAATAGCTCCGATATATTTTGTGGTCTGTGCTGACTCGTGCATGTGATCCGCTCTGTGCTATCGTGTCTCTGGACCGGAGCAGAGTGTGTGTGCGGTGCGGTGGTTAGCGTGACACAGCGCAAAACCAGACTTCTTTTTTTTCCTCAATGGAAAGCATATTTACACTGTTTGAATCGTTCCCTGTCCCCTATATAGTGCACTATGTGCCATTCACTGTACAGAAAATACTAATTCTGTGGACAAGTGACCGATTTCAGCCGCGGCTTCAGCGTCTATTTTATAGTGTAGGGGGTGGGCGCTTCGGATTCTAGAGAGCATTTGATTGGACAGAAAGTTTGATGAGAAGCTGAAGTACGATGTGACGTCAAAAAAATCGTTGAGCCGTTTTGGCGGAAGTGACGAACTGCAAGCTTTGAATGCTTATATCTTCTAAATGCGAATTTTGTCACTGTTTTGGAGCACACTGCCTTATAGATAACCTTAAGACTAACATATTGATACTAACACCCAAAAAACTTTAATTTTGATTTCATGGGGACTTTAAGGTGCAGTTCCATAAGCAAAAGTTTGGTGAAATTTTGTGAGGAAAAAGGTCCAATATTGTAGCGATTTTAACTTTGAAACCAAGCAGCTTTTTGTTGATTTTGAACAGTTTTGTTTTGCATTGGTAAACGCGACTCTTAAAAAAAAAAATAAAAAATAATAATAATTTAACTGTAACCTGTCACTAAGTGTTAAACTGTAACTGAGACTTGTGTCCAACTCTGACATCATGCCGCCATTATTCGTCCTGTCTCTCCTTCTCTAAACACTGCTGAACAGACAGATCTCATATTCACCAAGTATAAACAGAACCCAGAACCTCTGGCGTTCAATTTATTTAGGATCGGATTCATTGAAGGATATTACGCACAAGCGTGTCATTTGTTCATAAATCACTATTAGACATCCAGACATGCACATCTGCATGCTGAAGATTAATTTTGACTGTTCCCATCTTATTGTCTGTTTAAATTTCATGAACCTATAACATTTAACTGAGAAACCTGTCAGGGTTTCCATTAACTAACACAGATGTCAAATATCAACGTCAGACCCAATAACTGACCTGAAAATTGTAAAATTGCTCTCAGCTTCCATGGGTTTGCTCCAAATGTTTTCTTTATGAATGTATTGAGGAGGTTTTTCCCAGTAGAGGAATTATTGTTCTCTTTCGTCACACTGTGAACATAGCTTATGTCCGATCTCACTTATGGGTAACTTGTGTGTTTTGTCTTGTTTCATAATAAGCAATTTGGATTATATTCTATTTCTAAATCTTCTCTCAAAAAAAGTCTCAGTTGGATATTTATCAGCTGTCATTATAATGGAGACGTAAACAATCCTGCGGAACCGATGGCTGTACTGTTAACTTCAAGCATAATTATATCAGCCTGCTCAAACCTGTGACCAGTGCAGCATCTGTCCTCAATCACTGCGTCTGAATGGGATCGTCTCAGGGCCCATCTGGAAAACCACTTTGCCAAGTGATGGGACCCCTGCTATGCCTTTAGAGCCATTTATTCATTCAAGTGAACTGGAATAAGCAGACAGAATGCTCTCTTGGGAAGAAAAAGACAAATCTCAGCATCTGTGAGAAATCGATGTACAATAAGAATATTGTCCGTTTTGGAAATGCTGGTTTGTGTGATATATTTGGTTAAAAGTTAACATGAAATCAAAAATGATCTTATTTATTGTTTTAATAAAAAATAAAAAAAAATATATATATATATATATATATATATATTTCAAATAAATTCTTCTCTTTTGAACTTTCTATTCATCAAAGAAAAAAAAAATGAGGTCACGGTTTCCAAAAAATATAAAGCATCACAACTGTTTTCAACATTGATAATAATTTAAAAA
Source organism: Sinocyclocheilus anshuiensis (assembly GCF_001515605.1). NCBI lineage: Eukaryota > Metazoa > Chordata > Actinopteri > Cypriniformes > Cyprinidae > Sinocyclocheilus > Sinocyclocheilus anshuiensis. Next base: position 109,393 of record NW_015554135.1, read on the forward strand.
ATATTTATTGAGCATATATCTTATTATCAGCATGTTAGAAGGATTTTTGAAGGATTTTTGAGTAATGATGCTGAAAATCCAGCTTTGCATCACAGGAATAAATTAAGTTTTAATATAGGCTAAAATAGAATACAAATATTTTACATTTTAGAAATATTTCATAATATTACTATATTTTTGAACAAGTATATCATTGGTGAGGATAAGAAAATTATTTTATAAACATTAACAAATCTATTATTAAATATAATTTTAAATTATGAAAATGTGTCTTAATATCTTACGCATTATTGCTTTTAAAGTAAATTTATCTTGGGGGTTTTTTTCAGTTCTTAAAATACAACATTTTCTTGAATATTTGTGTTCACTATAAAATAAGTCACATTATATAATTCAAATGGGTATTGAATTCTAATTCATGTTGAGTTTACTTAGAATGTTTCTCTTTTACAACAAAACTTTGTTGAAATGCCAGCCTTTGAGTAGAAAACCGAAAACATGTGGTCTTTGTTAAAAGACAGAACATTTCTTAACAGGCCCCTGATGATGTTGCAAAGAGCTCATTTTCTCTTCTAAATGGCAGCACCCCTGCAGTCTGCAAGCATGTCTCTATTAAAAACATTAAAAAGCAGGAAATGCAGCTTACAAACAGTTTTCTACTCTGTCAGCCTTTATTCCTCCTGGGTCTGCTTGCAGCCGCGGGTGCTGGTGTGTAACTTACTGTTAGAGCAGTGTATGTTTAGCCAGAAAACCTAGCATGGGTTGTTAGCTCTCCTCTGGGGCAAAAGGGAGTCCATATGGTATAATGTGTAATCAACTAGAGCAAGCGAGTGCAAGAACAACATTAATGTCTGTGAATAAAAATAGTACCATAACAAAAGTTACAGTCTCTTTAATACAGACTTCCGAATGAGTTAAAAGTGTATCGTGAAGTGCCTTTGTGTAATTTAGTGAGCAAGGTTTTGGACCGTAAACAAATGAATTATTCTGGTCAGTGTCTGCATTTTCTTTCTTTTTTTAAATTGTTTTCTGAGCTAAAATCATACATAATTTAGGTACATTTTTGACTGTTACTTTGTCTGCCTCCTGTCTTGTCAAACACTGTCCTTGCAGCACTATGATACATGAACAGGCTTTTGCAAGGACACTGAATGAATGACAGCGTCTTGTCAGGCAGAGATGGAGGAGAGACAGGGACGTGTGGACAGTTGATGGCCATATTGATCTCCACCCCGTCCTCGTTATTAACAAGGTGCCTGGTCTCAGAGCAGGCACCCTATTAATTCAGACAGTCAACAGTCAGACAGTCAACAGACTGTCGAGAATGAAAAAGCATTTCCTCTTTGAGCTTGTGCTTCTTGTTTTTATATTGCTTTTACTGTTCCTGTGTAAAATGGATTGTGTATTCTCTTTTGTCTGATTTGTTAATGTTTTCCCTAATTTTTCTGTCTTTATTTGCAACAATGGTAAAGCTGTGCCTTTCTCCAGAGGTTTTTTTTTTTGAATACTCACAAGTATTGCTACATTTTCACTAACATTTTTGACAGTTTTGATGTTTGACTAATGACTGTAATGCATTACAGAAAGGAAAGAAATAGAAAAAGTCTTAGAAAAGACTAAACATATATTCACAATATGCATTTAATTACATTTAATTTCAAGTCATTTTTAAGAGACTTGTGTTTTTACAAAATTACCATGGTGTTACCAGGGTTTTATGGACGTAGTAAAATGATAATTCCATGATGGATGTGGACATGCTGGTAATAATGCTGGTAGTTAAATGAAATAATTACATATTTAAATATTTAAAAAAAAATGTAAATAATGAAATCTCATGTTTTTATTACATATTTACATGTACTATTTAAATATAAAAATATATAAATAATTTCTAAAATATAGAAAGCAATCAATTTTATTTTATTTTTTAAACTTTAGGCTGTGCTGAAGGAAGTGCAAGCACTGTCATTCCCCTTCAACTGTAACTTGATTTATAATTTAGCAACATTTTAATGAGACTTTTTTTGGTTTTACAGAAAAGTACCATGGTGTTATGACCATAGTAAAATTGTAATATTATGATAGATATCACCATCGTCACTTTTTTTAAGTATATTTGTGTAATGTGTAAATACCATTGCACAAAAATATGGTATTCATTCAGTATCACAGTTTATATCCATTTATAAAAAGCACAGTGGTGCTCATAGATGCTGATTGGTAATTTTGCTTAAAATGTATTATTTTTATTTATAATTTTTGTTAAAGCTAATTTTATTCAATCATATATTAACTAATAGAAATTTGTATTTAAATATTATTTAATAAATATAGTTTTAATTAAATATTGAATTGCGTCATTTTAAATATTAAAACATTTATATAAATAAAATAAATAATTATTGAATTTTTATATTTTTTGTAAAGGGTTGCAAGCACTGTCGTTCCCCTTTAACTGTGACTTAGCTCATAATTTAGCATGGTGTCTTGTACCTTATTACTCAAGCACCATAGTATTGCCACCAATGTATCACAGTGCTGTTTTGTAAGAGGTGTTGCACTCATTTGGCAGGAGTTGTGATGTTGTTGGTAAGGTCCACATTGCCCGATTGTCCTGAAGATAAGAACAGCCCGTTCTGCCAGAACTGCAGATACTTTGCATGCATTGAAGCCTGTTGGCTCTCTAATGAGTCCTTACGTATAGGGGGTCATGGTGGCAAAGGCATGTACAGCAGCTAATCAGAGACCCTATAATGTTGATGCATTGAAATGCTCTTATTCACGTGATATCGGTTTCCGTTCTTCTAACTCACTGAATTAACCATGCTGTGTTTTTTTTCTTCTACAGAGGGGGAGCCCATTGAAGCCATCGCAAAATTCGATTATGTGGGCCGCTCTGCACGGGAGCTGTCCTTTAAGAAGGGTGCATCTCTACTGCTGTATCAGAGAGCGTCGGATGACTGGTGGGAGGGCAGACACAACGGCATAGACGGCCTAGTGCCTCACCAGTACATTGTTGTACAGGATATGTGAGTATCTCTACCATGATAAAAGAATATAAATAATAATAATAGCACTTCAACAGAGTTTAATGTTATTAACCTTTATTTCAACAGGCAAGAAAATACATAGCACACAAATACTGGGCTGAATAGATTTACCTGTTTTTGAGTTTTAGTCTGTTTAGTCCTTTTCAGTATTATATAATTATAATTTATAATAATTCTACTTCAGATTCTAAATTTAACTCTCTGTACATAGAATAAAATTAACATAACATTTAACAAATTAGAAATAAATTTGCAAGTTTACATAAATCAGAAATAGAATTGACTGTTGTACAACACAATGTAGAAAATCGAATAAAAAATTAGGATAAGATATTATGTTTGTAAAAGGGAAAATGTAAGAGGCAATTTATTATTTATGTAGTATATATTAGGGCTGTGACTCTAATAAAAATGTAACTAATTGCACAGATTTTTATGATTAATCATGATTAATCACATATCAATTATTATTGTATATTATGTATATATTACTATATATAAATCATATATATTATTATATATAAATAAACAAAAAAAGTAATCACAATTAAACAATTTACATATGTAATTGTCATATTAATGTAGAATCATCATAAAATATTTTAAATAATATTTATTATTTATATTAAATAATATTTTAAATAAAATTTTTATTGGCACCTGGGTAGTGAATTTATTGTTTGTTTGCTTTTCATTATTATTTATTTTAATATTATGTTATTTTCCCCAGCCCTAGTATGTATAGTGTAATATTATTTATTTTGATTTGTCCACTATTTTATTTTTTCCCTGAGCTTGTCACATTCTGGGATTGCCTTCTCCTCAAGAGATAAACAAGCTGTGTCCAAAATTAAGAATTTGCGACCATTAATAACATATGTTCTATATTACAATCTAGACATACTACATCTGCCTTTTGAATACTGTATATTTGCAAATACAGCTTTGATGTACTGCTTTTTGCATACTATGTAATATGGAAGTAGGCGTAGGGCATAAAATGCCTAATTACAAGGAAATGTACCTATGAAGCCTTAAAATGCTGTCAAGGTAGGCACCTAGATAGATTTGGAACATAACTTGAGGCTCTGAGTTTAGTTTCACCACTCTGCTGTGGACCATCTCCTCTGGTAAATCCCTTTATCGTCATGACAACTTGTTCCGCCTGGGCAACCATTGGCGCCTAGTTAAACAGATTATGACTCATAAGGGGGGCAAATCTAATGGATCGGGCACAGTACTGAGTGACGCCAACAACAGAGCCCATACCAGCCCACTGTGTGTGTGTGTGTGTGTGTGTGTATCAGTAATTCACATCATGACCCTCTGTTTATGAGTGTTCTTGGCTCGTGGCACTGAGAGAATTTACAGCCTGGTGTAGAGAGGGAGTTTAAGAGGCCCTAGACCAGCAGCCCCTCAGTCCAATAAAAGAGTGAGAGAGTGAAAGGATGGACAGCTCATACACACAGGATATCCTCTATGGCACGCATGCAATGGAGAGAATTCACATTACAGCTGATAGAAATGTCTGTTTGGTGTTAAAAAAACATGCACATGTGACCTAATGTTCTGTCCAGTAGGCTGTATCAACAGCTGTGATTTTACACAGGACTCGTGGAGCTTTACATGCTCTCCAAGTCTCTTTCACAGGCCTCGTGTCAGGGCTTTAACGCACCAGTCAACACAAGCATCAGCTCAGCTTTCACGGTTACGTAGAACCAGAGTAGGGGGCGCCATCTTACTCCCATGCCTGGCAGAGTGAGGCCGCGTGGGCCTCGCATCGCTCGAAAAAGACCCTGGAGCTCAGCTTTCATGGTTACGTAGAACCAGAGTAGGGGGCGTCATCTCAATCCCACGCCCGGCAGAGGGAGGCCGTCTGGGCCCTGCGTCGGTGAGGGGAACGTGGGCTAGGCATCTCTCCGTACAGCCCCTAGGGCTCAGTTTGTGTTCCCAGACGAGGGGGCCACCGTCTCGCCTCACCCCGGCCACGGTGAGGGTGTGTGGGCAGCCAGCAGCGCCAGTTCAGCTTACCAAAATTGGCACACTAGGCGTCTTGACCTTCACAAGATAGCAATGAAGAAGGGCAATGTTACAAAGCTGCAAGTTAGTCAGGAAGTATACATTGTAAACAGCAAAAAACAGTGAAAGCAAATTTCAACGTTATGATGTTTGAGCTTACGGCAGGAAAAGATGTCCTTGTGATTGATTGCTTTAAAACATTGCTGAAAGGTTAGTGACAAAAAGTTGAATGTTTGAATTATGTTCAGTTACTGTAGGGCTGCACTATTAGTCGAAATAAAATCAAAATTGTAGTATGGCTTACTGCAATTATCAAATCACAAATGCTGCAATTGAATTAATTATCTAAATATATGCAAAGCGCAGCACTATGTTCTTTTGCACATGAGCAACTCATGATACAGTGTTTTCAGTGTCTCAAAGCCTCTTGATTCACATGAAATGTAAATAATAATAATAATAATAATGTTATTTTTGTTTATTGTGATATAAAATCACAACATTTTTGGAGAAATAGTACTTTCTTACAAACAAGCACACACAGCATAATAATTAATAATAATAATTAACAGTAATAATAACAATAATGTTTATTATTATTATTATTATATGGTCATATTGATATATAATAAAACAATTTTTGGACAAATTGTGCAGCCCTTTAAAAAAATCTAAGCAAAACCGTAGCTTTTTAAAAATAATAATAATTATTATTATTATTTTATTATTAATATTATTTATTATTATTGTTATTGTTAATTTTTATTATTTCATATTGTCATATTGATATGTAATTGCAACATTTATTTTGTCAAATTGTGCTGCCCTACAAACAAGTACAGCAAACCGGTTGCTTTTTAATTTGAATCACATTTTATCAGAAAAATCACAATTAGATTTTTTCCCCAAGTCATGCAGCCCTACGTTTAGTGTATTGGGGAGTATTGAGTGAAAAGTAAAAGCTCAGCGATACAAACCAAGGAGTGCCCACCTGGGACATATTTTTGACTGTTTTGAAATGTGTTTTGGTAGCAATCTGAGCTGCTCTTGTTGTCTGTCGTGAAACAGTTTGTATTTTAAACATTAAACTAAGCCTAATGCGTGTAAATGGTTTTTATAACTGCTTGTTTGCTGTTTTACAGGGATGACACATTCTCTGACACTCTGAGCCAGAAGGCGGACAGTGAGGCCAGCAGTGGGCATGGAGGAGAGGAGAAATGCTCCAGTAGAGACATTGGGTCTCCAACAGACAGCAGGCTACCTGATGCCTACATCAGCAGGTGAGTGAACGAACCAGTGTTAATTTCGTTGACGAATAATTTGTCAACAATTTTTTTCACTGACGACAACGAGACGATAACGAACTAAAACTCTTTTTGAATGACAAAAACTATGACGTAAATCTATTGACATTTTCGTCAACGAATAAAAACGAGACGAAAATGTTAGGGAGGGACGATTTGAGAAGAGATTCATTCAGAACGAATCTGCTGCGTGGTTCGGAGGTTAGATGCGTACATATGAACTGGTGGGACATAAGCTAACATACACTTGCTGCATGTTGCATAAAACGTTCAAAAATGTCAATATGGGAGTAAGAAAAGAGCAGACATATGGATAAATCTGACGACGCAAGAGAGAACTCAATTCGGTCCGGTTTTCACAGCACGCGAGTACTCTTTCGCGTCGCATGAATGGAGAATTACACACAAAATTATGTCAAATTGTCCGTTTTGA
>NW_015554135.1:116224-124423 GCF_001515605.1 Sinocyclocheilus anshuiensis
GAGTGCTCTTTCGCTTCACATGAACGGAGAATTACACACAAAATGATGTTGAATTGTCCATTTTGACGAGTATTCACGTAAACACAGTTGATTACGTCTTAAGTGAACGTAAACAGCAGGGAGAACATGTATCAGTACATTGCATACATTGCAGCTGTGCATTTGGTTTTAAAGGGATAGCACATAGCAGCCTAATTTAGTTGCTATTGTCCGAGTCGTTGATGTTAATCAAGCAACAAAAGAAAGACAGACGAACACATCCCAGAATTCCCTTGCTTCAAGCACTCCAAGACACTTAGGCTATTCAGTTAAAGGAACAGTCAATTAAATGACAATCAAATCAAACAAATACCCTGTGTCAGCGCCAATGGCCTTGTGGTTAGTGCGACAACTCGAGTTTGATTCCCGTCTCAAGGGCCAATCCCGCTCCCCTCTGCCCAATGCTTTCCTGTCAGCTCTCTACTGTCCAATCACAATAAAGGCATAAAAGCCCATAAATATAACTTAAAAAAATACCCTATAAGTAACAAGAACGAAGAAAGAAGTCCCCGTGTGGATTTTCTTGAAGCTGATTACATCAAGTCTTTATTTTTATTGTGTTGAACGGGGGAGTATTGTGACTCCCCCGTTCATTCGCTCTATCCCTCTGTGTCGTGCAGCTATGATTCCTGCCTCTTAAATCTTTCAGTGCATTTGTCTTTATTTAGATGTTCTCTTCCTTCCATAAGTGCGTTTATCAAACATACTTCCTCGCGGATGAGGATAGCCTCCTCTGCAACTGTAAACCCAATGACATTATGGCAATCAAATCATAAAGTGGTGATCTCCAAAGACAAATATTCTCTTTGATATGTCAGCACTAGTCCTAAGATGCGGTGGGCGCTCAAACACATGAACTCAGTATTTGTTTACATTGAGTTGGCCAGAATATCAGGATAAGCAGTGAGTGTTAGTGTACTGCAGTGTGATAACTGTGCAGACTGTGCCATAGAAATAAAATGACTCTGAGAGTTCAGTGTCAAATGCCGTTCAATATGAATTTGAATAATTTGTAGTTGTTCTAAAGCAGATTTATATGGTTTCCCATAAAAGTTCACTAGTTTTTCATGACCTGACTCTCTTTTGACACATTCTGTGTCTTGTATAATGCAGCAGTGCACCGTTGAGTCGCTCCATGTTTTAATGTAGTGCAGGTCGCCCCCTGCTGGACAAATACCTCTACTGGTACTTTAGATAAAATAACACTCAAATTCATTTAATTTCTATTTACTTTGATCATTATCAGCAGCACAGCTATGTAATTTATGAACTCACACTTTAGCATGTCTTTACTGATTGCTATCTATCACGGACTGTCAAAATAATTATACAAGCATTACAATAGCTCATTAAGTACAAGTTGTTAGGCAGCTATGTTATGATAGAAATACTTCATCTTACTAATTGATCATTTATGTTTCTTCAACTATGTGCACTTTTGGCTTTAAAACGTACAGTACTTACTGTTGGATACTTGCGTTACAGAACAGTTGTCTTTTTTCCCCCTCCTAAACTGTGATTAGCAACTGTCATTTCCACCAGTATTATTTATATACTATACGCTGGTGCTAATTAAGCATGAACGCTGAAGCACACTTGATATTCCCAAATGCAGCATGTGACGACCAGTAATGTTTTTGAACCATGTCCACCACTTAACGTAAAGCTAACAGCATTCGCAGTGGTCTCCAAACCTCTCACAAAAGCTTTGTTTAGCCAGGTATGGAAATGGATTCATTACACACTTTAACGTGTCTTATTTCCTTTTGCTTTATTTAGCAGGCACAGGAAGAGAAGTGACCCCCCGACCCGCAGGCCTCCAGCTCGCCCCACTGACACCCACTGCTTGGTCCACCCCTCACAGGGCCACCACGGCAACCATAGCAGCCACGGAAGTCACGGCAACCCAGATTTGGGATCCCCAGTGATGGGCCACTACAGTCCGCGGGACCTGCTGAGAGGAAGAGGACACATGCCCATGGATAGTCCCGAGAGACGTCGACGGACCGGCCACGGCAGCCTGACCAACATCAGCCGGCACGAGTCCATAAAAAAGATGGAGAGCCCTCCCATCCGCAGGTCCACGTCTTCAGGCCAGTACACAAGCTTCTCCGAGCCTCACGGCAAGAGCCTGGATCCAGAGAGCATCGCACAGGTCAGCGGGAAGCGAGCGACGACGCCCCTCACACCATGCGCAGCAGGCCCAGCCCTGTAACATAGTCAGTTACTGCCTCCTGTTACTAATGACTAATGCGTATCTGCAAAACACACTCACACACTCGGTCTCATTTATGAAGCACGAGCAAAGAAAATGTGTAAACCACTCAAAATTCAGTTTAAATGTGCTGTAAGCCAGTGCTTGTCATCCTTTTTGACTTCAAGGCCCCATATTGTCAAAGACAATGTCTGAAAGCTGACCAGCTAGGCTAATATATTTCCTTGCTTTATTTACAGAAACTCGGGAGTGTGAATAGATTAAATATAATTAACCACAATTTATTTTGTGGTTTCTTCAATTGAATGTTCTTAAGAGTTCTCACTCTTTTTGACAAATAAATGTACATGTTGTTCCAGTCATTTGCGATGATTGGATAAGGATTTAAAAAAAAAAATTGCTCAGAAAAGACCAATTTCTACCCAATAAAATAATTTAAATATTATTTTATTTATAGAAATGTCTATGACTTTTAAAATTATTATTATTATTATTATTAGAAATCTAGAAATCATGCTGTTAAAATTCCTGGTTTTCCAAGACCTTGGAAACTGACTGGGGTTCCCCCCCAGTTTTTAGAATTTTCAGCTGTTTTTGCTTACTTTAAAAGATTAAAGGGATAGTTCACCCAAGAATGAAAATTTGATGTTTATCTGCTTACCCCCAGGGCATCCAAGATGTAGGTAACTTTGTTTCTTCAGTAGAACACATTTGATGATTTTTAAGTCCAACCGTTGCAGTCTATCAGTCGTATAATGCATGGCAATGGTAACAAAATCTATGAGAGTAAAATAAACATGCACAGACAAATCCAAATTAAACCCTGCGGCTCGTGACGACACATTGATGTCCTAAGACACGAAACGATCTGTTTGTGCCAGAAACCGAACAGTATTTATATCATTTTTTACCTCTAATACACCACTATCCCTTTAAGTTTGCAGAGGCCTCCTTAGTGAATTAACATGACCTTTCAGTCATTCATGTTTACTGAATAAGGATTTTTAAAAGTATTTTAGCTCACAAAGAGCAATTTCTACCCAATTAAATATTTTAGAGATTAAATCAACTCGAGAAATGTATTTTCATTATAAAAATGTCCATGAGTTTATAATTTGTCTTATTATTTTTTTATGATTTTTTTTTTAGATATTTAATTGAATTTATTTATTTTAAATATAGAAATCACGTTTTTACAATTCCATGTTTTCCAAGACTTTGGAAAATCTGGTTGTCAAGATGAGGCGGTCAAATTAAAAATAAGAATTTGTACCTGTTAATTATTTTAAAAAATTTTTCTTTCTTTAAATAATTTTAAAAGGCAAAGTTTCCTGAGCCCCTCTATTTTTCAAAATGTCTGACTAGCAAATAATTCACATAAATTCATTCTGCTTGTGTTTCATGAATAAGGCCTATTTTCATGTTTAAAATAGTTCTGAGAAAAAGATGGTTTTATTGAGTCCATATTCTAGCCCCAAAAAACTTGATGTCACACACTAAGTAGTATCCACTACTTTAAAAACTCCCCACTGGTTTCACAACAACATTTCCAGTGTCTCTTTAATACTTGTCTCATGTATTGTTTCATGTATACATCAGCTTTATTTAATACTAACAATCTGACCATTTCATGTTCACATATTTGATCTCACTAGTCATGATTCATCATGTTGTCCCCTTGTATTGCATTTGTTTGATGTTTATTATTATAAGCGCTCTAATGCTCTGTCTCTTTCTTGTAGGACATAGAGGAGACGATGAACACTGCTCTAAATGAGCTGAAGGAGCTTGAACGGCAGAGTTCTGCTAAACACGCCCCTGACGTGGTGCTGGACACCCTGGAGCCGATGAAGAACGCTCCCACACCGGCCAGCTCCACCGAGTCCCTGAGCCAACTCCACGGGCTCCTGCTGCGGCCCGCCGTCAAGGAGCTGCCCATGCGCCGCAGCACCAGCTCCTCCAGCGATACCATGAGCACCTTTAAGCCCGCCGTGGCCTCGCGCATGGGGATGCAGCTCAAGCCCCCCACCCTGCGGCCCAAACCCATGGTGGCGATACCCAAAACAGGAGCAGCGCAGCATCTGGCGGCCCCTCCACAGGATCCACTGGACAAATCCTGCTCCATGTGATTCATTGTGGGCGAAACGTTCAGGGACATGAGGACACAATGTAAGATTAGGACCACTGCTGTCAGAGCCAGATTTATAGTGGATTTTAATGCCAATGAGCATAGTGACGTGTGGTTCTTTATTTTGCAACATTTCATTCACTTTAGCGAGTGGACTAAAGCAAATATAGATAACTAAAGATAATAGAAATACATTACTGTGGTTAATGAGGTGACTGTAGTTTTGAACATAGTGTGTATAAAATTCCAACACTACTATAGGGATTATTAATAAACTAGAATAACGTCGCTCACTAAGCATGGTTCTGAGGGAGGATAGAGTTAGTTAAACAGATGTTTACTATTTCAGAGTTAGTCAATTCAAATGAACATTTTTAGATATTCTAGACACCTGCAACTAACGGAAAGCAGTTTATTTGTATCACAAAACTGTTTGCATGCTTGTCTGACACCTTATTTCTTCCCGCAATACTCTGTGTGAATAGATTAAGGAGTTGTGACAATGATATTAAAGAAAGCAACAAATCATTACAGCTTCCTACGGTATGTTGTTAAGGGTGACTTTCTATATATCGGTAGTTTACATCCACTAGAAAAACTGCTAAATGTGAATAATACAGAAACTAAGCGGGGTCTTTGGTTTCTCTGTTTACAGCATAAGGATTGTGGGAAATGTGTCTTTACATCTCAGAGTGTTTTCTTGTCAGGACTCTTTGAAATGATGTGTGGAGTGTTGACGTTGGAGAAACACTGCCATATAAGGGCATGTGATGTCACATCTTCTGCTCGTCCTGATTGGCTGTCGATGTTATGAGCGATTCTAAGTTGTGTCAGCAAGGCTTTACTTTGAATATTATATTTTTGATAGTAATATTTGAATATATGCCCAGGGAGATTGTGTAAACCACATCCGCTTACATTGAAGAAACATTTTCCTAGTTTTTTTTTTCTTCACTTGATTTCTTATTTAGAAAGATAGAAATATATATTGTGTATATAAATGTACATCCATTAAACCTTTGTTCATTACTTTCTCCCAGGAACCAACTGCTCACTATAAACTATTTTTGTAGTATCTATCTGCTTAATTAGATGTAATCTGTCAATAGTCAAGTCTAGCTGCCCAAAAAAAGTATAAGTTCTTTAAGTGCTGCTTAGAGATTGATGCATATAGGCAATGAGAATCTTTTCCCTGTCAGCTTAGCTGTCTAAAACGCTCGGCTTGGTTCTATCCTATAAGCATGAACGATAATCCATTTAGTCGTCATATGCAAGTACTTTTCTAGAAACTTTTGAGGTAATATTTCTTGTTGGTTCACCAAACAAGGGAATGATGCCAATAGCCATGGACTCAGAGACTGTTACTGCAGTGCTTTCGTGGGATAGTGCTGTTTCTTATGTGTGCTTGAGGCCCATTAACCCTTCATAATAATGACACACACAACACCGCACCCAAATTAAGTCAGTCACACGATCTACCCAAAGATAAAGAGTTATGTACAGCATCAGCCACTCCCATGTATTTGCACTCCAAAATTAAAGATTTGGGATTTCATATACAGTATATGAATCTGTGCATCGACATTCACATTATTATGACAGTTTGACAATAGCTTAGTGTGTGTGTGTGTGTAATTGTACTGTATTCACTGATGATTATACAACAGTTTACTCATATTTAGGTAGAATATGCTATGAAATGTGTTTGGCTGATGTTACACAATTGTCCATCGCTGAACCAAGGGGATAAACTGTACCAACTTAAAGAAAAATATAAGCAATGCCTGTTTTTAACATACTAAAGCCTTTTGATTACCGATTTATACTGAACAATATTACAAAGGATTTGTTAAAGTGTTTTTATTTTATTTTCATTTTTAAGAGTGTACATTAGGTAAGCCTTGAAATGTTCTCCCTGCAAAACTACACACAGTAGCAGAATCTCTGTACTTAATTGCTGTTATATCAGTGTCCATGTACATCTCTGTACTATGTACTTGTGAAAGTGCCTTTAAAAACTGTTTTAGAGGAACTTCATCCAATCGTCCTCTGTGCTGTGGCATTCTTATTTCAGATCCACTATACTGAATTGCTATAGGGATTACGGTAAATAAATTATTACTAAGGTTGTTCTGTTTATTAAGTTGTAAGAATGATCAAATAATAAAGATACTGCTTATCCATTGTGACATTGCACTTATGTGAGACTGTATATTTGGTATGCGGCATCCTAACAAGTTGTAGAGCTCTTGGAGGACTGCTCCATCTTTCTAATAAAGAACATCGGTTGGTCAGTTCACTGAGGTGTTGGCTTGTGTCTCCTCCTCAGACAGTGTTGTTTTCATAATGGTAAGATTCTATGTGATGACATGAAGTCTTCACAATGTGATGCTTTCTCTTTAGCTTGAGCTGTAAAAACAAAGACAGCAGTTTAATGATTTCACATTCTAGGCACGATCATTTCCCAATTGTCATAGCTAATGAGGAAGGAGCATAATAGCGTTTTGAAAAACAAGATCTGTTGAAACTTGGTTGTTCTGGTTTCTTTAACCATTCCATTGAAGATACAACATAACATTTACCAGTTCAAACTGACCTGACATTATAAATCACAGCTCAACTGTCAGCAAAATGTTCCACTTAACAATTGTTCTTAAATCAATCTATAATGAGTTTCCACATGCGATCACACTTCTTATGTTGTCATCTCACGCTAATAACATACATGAAATTACATTTTGTTTTATTATTATTGTTATTGTTGTTAATTACCAAACTCTAACAATACAATCAAGTGACAGTGACATGGGATGACGTAATCAGATAGAGAGAGGAAATTAAAAACAGACATTTCACCCCTTAACTACCCTGGAATAGACTTGGTATCATAATACAGTGGTTCCCAACCCTGGTCCTGGAGGCACCCCAACACTGCAAATTTTGCATGTCTCCTTTGTCTGACACACCAGTTTCAGGAGTCTCTACTAATGAGCTGATGACCTGAATCAGGTGTGTTTGATTAAGGAGACATGTGCAGTGTTGGTGTGCCTCCAGGACCAGGGTTGGGAACCACTGTCATAATATACTTGGTTATTTTAGTTAAAACCTGGGATTTTTTTAATGCCTTTTTTTTTTTGTTTCTCTGTGATGTAAAAAGGGAAAATACTTTACCTCAATACCAAACTAAAGAAAAATTAGGCTGTCATTCTTAATTTGTGGATATGAAATTTGCCAAACAAGCTCAAGATTTTAACAGCATTGTCCAAGAGGATAGAATCGATTCAAATTCAATTCACATTTATTTGTATAGCGCTTTTCACAATACACATCGTTTCACAGCAGCTTTACAGAAAATTATTACAAGTGTGATCATAATGATTACAATATAGAGAAAATTTGGCAGTTGTGCATATTGATTCAAGTTGGCATCATCTGGGGTCCTAGCAGAGGTCATCTCTTCAAAGGTTGGGTCATCTGAAGTCTTTCTTTGAGGCTGGATCCACACTGGAGCTGGCGTAATCTCTAGTTCCCTCGAGTTGGGCATCCCGGGGTAGGAGCAGATTCAGAAATATGACAATTTCTTCTTTTATGTCAATTAAATTATTAAAAGGGTTAAAAATAAGTAATGAGATTTCATTCCAGGATGAGACTGAATGGGCACATGTGCTTCCCTGACTGGTCCTGGTGCTTTTTCTACCATCTCCCATAATTCCTCTGGCCTGTCCTGACCATCACTTCACCCACTTAAAGTGCCCCTATTATGGATTTTTGAAAATTACCTTTCATGCAGTGTGTAACACAGCTCTAAGTGAATGAA
>NW_015554135.1:124476-141316 GCF_001515605.1 Sinocyclocheilus anshuiensis
CTGCCAAGTTTTAAATCTGAAAGTGCACCGTGTATAAAGTTATTGTCTCTCAAAAGAAAGAGTCGACTCTGAATAATTGAAACGAGTCATTTTTAAAACGAATCCCAAGCCGTTTCATGTTGACGTCAAAATGAAACATTAGCATATTGCCCGCCCACTTGTTGGTCTTTTCGCGTTGGTCTGAATGAAAATGCAAATTCATTCTCTGCCACTAGGTGCCGCTTTTGGAGCGGTAAAAGAGCTGTTTCCCCGGTAACGGCAGTAAACAAAGCAGCACTGTGCTCACAAACGCTGCTTTATCAGGCATTACAGGCATGATGAAATGAAAATGGGACCACTCACCGCCGATTAGCGTCATGCAAAGGAGGGGTTTGGAAAAATGAATCCTTAAACGATTCGTCTGGGAGTCGTTGAGCAAGTAAGGTAAAAATAAATGCATATTATAAGACAATGAAAGTGTTTTTTGAGCTCGCATGCATGTCAACCTGTTGTTGGGGACTCCCAAAACCAAAATATGAACCTTTCATAACCCATAATAGGGACACTTTAAATTTGTCGATATATAGCTGGTGACAACTAATATTAATGTATGTTTTACTTTATTTTGTGAAAAGAAAGAGGCTGTGAGACAGAGAAAATTGAAACTGGTTAAGGGTATTTAAAAAATGTTTGACCATCTAGAATCAAGTATTTTTTTTATGTTATTTTTTTTATTGTTATTATTATTATTTTTTACAGTTGTAACAATTAGCAGCTGCATTTCAACCGGTTGCCATGATGACCTATTAAATAGTTTCATTTTATTTATTTTGTTTGTTTTGTTTTATTAAAGTTTCAGGAAGAGTTTCAGGCAGCAGAGAGAGCCAAAGACCAGCATCAGTTTCGCTTTCGTTTCCGTTTAAATGCCCCAAACCATCGGCCAAACCCAAGAAGTGGCGAAAACCACTGTCGTTGACAGAATCTACGAAAATGTATGTCGTTTCTAGACACATATTTAACTTTATCTGCAAACACGAGGGCTGTTCGGACTATGGTAAAGTCGAGAGGGATTTACGGCAGAGTTTCACGGTGGCAGATCAGGTTTTGTCTCAGGTGCTCGATGATCACCAGAGGTTTGTTATAGTTCAGGATGAAGACTCGAATCCCAGAAGCTCCATACCAGATGCTGACAGCCTGATCTTAGCCAAAACCTCACTGCGACTGAGTAAACATGACAAATGCTCCGGGTGTGAAGACCTACACCTGTGCAGGTACTTTGTATGTGGAAATTGCAGATTTGGGTAAGTAAACTTTTGAGTTCCATCTCAAGTCACTTGTTATATAATATGGAGATTGTCGTTTGCATTTAATTAAAGAAAAGGAAGCCTTTTTCGACATGTATTCCTTAAAACGATCTAGCTTTGTGTTGTGTTAGTACTAGGCCCTGTTTATTTGGTTCAATAGCGACTAACTGGTGTAATGTTACCACTGTTCCAAGTCAAACCTAACTACCATTGTTAGTTATGACATTGCAAATTTTGTCACTGAATTCTAGTATTAATTCTATGTATTCCAGCTGTTGCTGGTAACTATTTCAGTTTCACCACTAGTAACTATTCATTAAGTCATTTATTTAGTAGTAATTCAAAGAGTTACTCGGATGTATTCCAGTTTTCTAAATATGAACCTTTCATAACCCATAATAGGGACACTTTAAATTTGTCGATATATAGCTGGTGACAACTAATATTAATGTATGTTTTACTTTATTTTGTGAAAAGAAAGAGGCTGTGAGACAGAGAAAATTGAAACTGGTTAAGGGTATTTAAAAAATGTTTGACCATCTAGAATCAAGTATTTTTTTTATGTTATTTTTTTTATTGTTATTATTATTATTTTTTACAGTTGTAACAATTAGCAGCTGCATTTCAACCGGTTGCCATGATGACCTATTAAATAGTTTCATTTTATTTATTTTGTTTGTTTTGTTTTATTAAAGTTTCAGGAAGAGTTTCAGGCAGCAGAGAGAGCCAAAGACCAGCATCAGTTTCGCTTTCGTTTCCGTTTAAATGCCCCAAACCATCGGCCAAACCCAAGAAGTGGCGAAAACCACTGTCGTTGACAGAATCTACGAAAATGTATGTCGTTTCTAGACACATATTTAACTTTATCTGCAAACACGAGGGCTGTTCGGACTATGGTAAAGTCGAGAGGGATTTACGGCAGAGTTTCACGGTGGCAGATCAGGTTTTGTCTCAGGTGCTCGATGATCACCAGAGGTTTGTTATAGTTCAGGATGAAGACTCGAATCCCAGAAGCTCCATACCAGATGCTGACAGCCTGATCTTAGCCAAAACCTCACTGCGACTGAGTAAACATGACAAATGCTCCGGGTGTGAAGACCTACACCTGTGCAGGTACTTTGTATGTGGAAATTGCAGATTTGGGTAAGTAAACTTTTGAGTTCCATCTCAAGTCACTTGTTATATAATATGGAGATTGTCGTTTGCATTTAATTAAAGAAAAGGAAGCCTTTTTCGACATGTATTCCTTAAAACGATCTAGCTTTGTGTTGTGTTAGTACTAGGCCCTGTTTATTTGGTTCAATAGCGACTAACTGGTGTAATGTTACCACTGTTCCAAGTCAAACCTAACTACCATTGTTAGTTATGACATTGCAAATTTTGTCACTGAATTCTAGTATTAATTCTATGTATTCCAGCTGTTGCTGGTAACTATTTCAGTTTCACCACTAGTAACTATTCATTAAGTCATTTATTTAGTAGTAATTCAAAGAGTTACTCGGATGTATTCCAGTTTTCTTAGTACAAATTGAACAGACACTAGTACTTAGGGTGTTACTAGTAACATTTTAGTCTTATAGTTACATTTAAAATCTTACTAGTAAGTAGCCATTTGATCAGTTATTACATATAATGAGTAAAAAGGCAATAGCCGCTAGTATGATGAGAAATGTTATCAACGCTTGTCTCATAAATAGGTACTAATATCTAGTTTAAGAACTAGTAATGTCAGAATAGGTGCCAGCAATAATTATAATACAGTGTACAAACTAAATGTATTTGGTTAATAATGAATCATATTTACACAGTAAAATAATGAACACAATTTTTGCTTGGTTGGACACAATTACAGTTTGTTTGAAAATGACACAAGTATGTAAAAACACTACATTTGATGTTAATATGGATATTTCTATGTTTCCTTACAATTTCACCTTATATAAATGTATTTAATTTTCATTGTTTGTCATTCTTAGGACAAAATGCAAAAATTCCCATGACTTGACATCAGCACATAATTCTGACCTCCTGAAGAAACATGATCTTCATGGCCTTGCGAGTGGAGAGTTGTTTCAACTTCTGCTTCAAAACGACCCCTCATTACTTCCAGAGGTCAATATCTGTTAAACAGCTTTGCTAGTTAACTCATAATTCATTCAAATGACTCTTGGAAAGTCATGTCAGACTCTGCACGGCATTTGAAGTTGAATTTAAAAGATCTAGATTGTATAAACATTAACTTTTCACTTACATGGGCATTTCTCACTGCATAAGAAGGGAAGTGATTGCAGAAGCTGCTCAGGCTTTTTGTGTGTTTTCCATTTCTGCATCCTGTGTCCATTATTTGAATTTTTAAAGAAATAGTTTACCCAAAAATGAAAATTTTATGAAAATGTACTCACCTTCAGGCCTTCCAGGATGTAGATGAATTCAGAACAGATTTGGAGAAATTTAGCATTACATCACTTGATCACCAGTGGATCCTCTGCAATGAATGGGTGCCGTCAGAATGAGGGTCCAAACCGCTGATAAAAACATCACAATAATCCACAAGTAATCAGCAGGATTTGATTACTTGTGGATTATTGTGATGTTTTTTTATCACTCTTATTCTGACGGCACCCATTCACTGCAGAGGATCTATTAATATGCAAGTGATGTAATGCTAAATTTCTCCAAATCTGTTTCGATGAAGAAACGAGCTCATCTATTTCTTGGATGGCCTGAGAGTGAGCAAATTTTCAGCAAAGCATTTTTGGGTGAACTATTCCTTTATTCCTTTAACATGATAATCTTCTAATAATGTGTTATGCAATATTTTCAGTATACAATGTGTGACTCTTGATGTGATTTTTGTGATGTGTCAACTGTCTAGGTGTGCTCCCACTACAACAAGGGAAATGGCGAATATGGCAGTTGTAAATATAAGACATCCTGCACCAACCTGCACCTCTGCCTGCACTTCCTGCAGGATGACTGTAAGTTTGGAGCAGCTTGCAAAAGGACCCACAGCTTCGATGCATATGCTCAGAAAATCCTGAATGCTCGAGGGCTCAGTGCAGAAAACATGCGAAAACTCCTCTGGCTTTACAAGAACAAGTTACTGATTGCTTCTTCAGCTTTCAAGAAGAGTGAGACAGGTGAATGAAAGAAAAAGAGACACTTGATTGTGTTTTTGTAATTTAGCACAAATTATTTTGCACAGTTATTTTGAACAAAAGAGCTGTAGATTACTGCTGTGCTTGTTTTGTTTTTCTCTTCCATGTCTCTTTTCATTCTGTTTTCTATCTGAACAGTAGCTCTACCTGCAGTGAAAGGACGCACCAGACACAAATCCAGTAGCTCCGTCAGTGAAGCGGATCACAATGAAATCTGTCTCTTTTTCGTACGCACTGGATGTAGTTTCAAAGGTGTTGTCATTGAATAAGCACATTTCCTTAACCTTGTTCTCAACCTTGAGATTCATAATTGAAAATACATTTATGTTGTATTCTTAAAAAAATCATTAACTCATTAACAAACTATTTTGTGAGCATAATTAGTTTTATAGTCTATAAATAAATTATGCAGGTTATTTTGTGCTTAAAATACAGGAAATACATCAGTGCTTTGAAATACGGTGCAGCAGCACAGCAGGTGACCTGAGTTTCAAGGTCTTTTCCTGATCCTGTTCCCCTTTCTCTACTAGAGCCCCAAAATAACCGGTGCCATTTTCAAGCACTTTGTTCATATAGACCACCAGCCAGCATGATGAAAGTTAACTAAAACCATAATAAAACATTTTGACTTGAAATAAATGTTAACGGAAATAAAATTAGTTTGGAGACTTTAAGTTAAGCAAGAAATATTTGCTTAAAATGTGTTTTTTTGTAACATCCCATTATTTATGTTCCTCTAGACAAGTGTGTCCGTTTTCACCACCATCTACCCTATAAATGGCAGATATTACAGAAGGATGGGATTATGTGGGGTGACTTGACGAACGAAGAGGAGATTGAGAAGGCGTACTGCAGTCCAGCTAATGTTTTGTGGTATAAATAGATCTTAGATGTGTATTTACTGGTATTTTAATGGGTTTTCAAATAACATTCATATTGCAAATCTATTGTTCCATCACATCCCAAAGTTACAGGTGCCACTGCAGAAATGCACTCTCAACCGTAACTAAGAGGGAAGGTTACTAAGACAAAATTAGTTCATGTAAATTAAAATGCTTTTACTATGTGACGTGAGTGTACATGATTTTAAACTTTTTGTATTTGTATTTTTATATGCAAAATTTTACTTTATTATTATGGAAAAAAACATTTAGTGCTCAATTAAATATTTGCATTAGCATGTGTATCTGAAATGGCCAGTAATTGTGTTGTAGTTTGTCTTGTCTTTTTAACACTTTTTTTCCCCCACCTGTTATGTTCTCCATATTGCAGTATTACTGAGAGCAGCACAGGGCATCAGGTCGTGGACTTTATGTCAATGACTTGTGGAGTGTCAGATGTGCGTCGGCTGTCCACAGCGTCTTCTGTTACTAAACCCCCTCACTTCATTCTGACCACTGAATGGATCTGGTACTGGAGGAATGACAAGGGAGGTTGGACACAGTATGGCAAAGGGGTCAGTGACACATTGCATCATAATACCTCTCAGAAGTGATTCTAAAACCTGAGTTTGAAAAATCATCTGTGATGTTACATTTAACATGATGTAAAATAGCAATTATTTGTGTCAATATATGATACAAGAAATAGTATAATAAAAAAATCAGTTAGCTTTAAACTACATTTCACAGCAGTTATTGTTTGAATCTTACAGGAAGATCCTAAACTTGTGGCGTCAGTCACTTCAGAAGATCTTGAGAAACATTACCTGGCTGACAGTGAAAAGGAAATTTCATATACTTCACAGAACCATCAATACGCCCTCAAATTTAAAGGTACTTAACAGTGTTGTTAGCTACTGTTAACGTTTTTTTTTTCTTTATTGAAATAAAGTATAGTAGATGAAAACTTAAATGAACACTAGAAATGTTGCTTTTGGAAAAATTATTAAAGGGATAGTTCACCCAAAAATGAAAATTCTGTCATTACGAAGCAACGAGAATACTTTTTGTATGCAAAGAAAACAAAAATACCGACTTTATTCAACAATTCGTCTCCTCCACACTCTGGTGCCATTTTGGAGAGTATCATCCACTGAGCGTAAACAGCGTATGCTATTCTGTGTCAGCTGTGTCACGCGGATACGGTGTTTTCATTCAAATCAAAGCGTAAACAACGTAGAAAACGTATCCGCGTGACACAGTGACACAGAATAGCATACGCTGTTTACGCTCAGTGGATGATACTCTCCAAAATGGCACCAGAGTGTGGAGGAGACGAATTGTTGAATAAAGTCGGTATTTTTGTTTTCTTTGCATACAAAAAGTATTCTCGTTGCTTCGTAAAATTACAGTTGAACCCCTGATGTCACATGGATTATTTTACCGATCTCCTTGCTACGTTTTTGGACCTTGATCGAGGTAATTGCATTGCTGTCTATGGGAGGGTCAGAGAGCTCTCAGAATTCATCAAAAATATCTTAATTTGTGTTCCGAAGATGAATGGACGTCTTACGGATTTAGAACGACATGAGGATGAGTAATTAATGACAGAATTTTCGTTTTGGGTGAACTAACCCTTTAAAACTAAAATAAAAATAAATGAAGCTAAATAGAAATGTAAAAAAACAAAAAAAAAAACATAAAATTATTATGGTAATTCATTTTCAGAGATGTGCCAGCAAAATCTCAAGTACAAAACTGAAAGAGATGTTAGAAGGAGACCACGTTTTGTTTCTGCCCAAGATGTCAAGAGCAAAATCAAGGGGTATGATATACTGTACCATTTGTCCATTACATGCACACATATTAAACATGATTGATCTGTTGTTCAGTGCACTTTAGTGTATTGTGTTTTAATTAGAAGTGAGTCTCCAGACAGCTCAGCATCTTCTTCTGTGGAAGTTCCACCTTACTGGGACAAAGGAGCTATTGATAACTTCACCTACAAGGTACACAGTCCAATCACACGGAGTACAAGGAGGTCAAATGGTTATTAAACACTTTGGAAATCAATTCTGTACTGTACTTAGGGTTATAGATGAAGATTAATACTTCTAAGTTATACAGTTTTTATGTTTGTTGAAAAGCATCAGGTACCAACAGCCATGTTACATAACAATACTACATTTCTGAAACGAAACCAGTTTGTTTTCTTAGATTGTTCCTCTGCAAAGCTCTTCCAAGGAATACCAAAGGGTGGGCGCAATGTTTAGTAGAACACTGCCCAAAAGCATCATTCACAGCATTGAAAGAGTGCAGAATCTTTCTCTCTGGAGGGTCTTTCAGTGGTACGTTTTTTCATATTTCACTACTAGAAAAACAAGTAGCAGTTTATTTGCACAAAGCCATTACATACAGTTCTTCAGCTATTCTGTATGCGTATCAGTCATATCTATTTGATCGTCAGACAAATGATTCCAGTTCCCCTCGAGATCACACAGATGTGACGTGTGATGAGAAAGTAAACAAATACTCAGTCTGAACAATATAGCTATTTTGTGTCATGTAATATGGATAATTCATATGAATGTATTAATATTAAATGATTATTTATTATATTTAATTATAATATATTACAGTATATAAAAATCGATTTATTATGTAAACGTAATAAAATAATGTATTGCTTAATATTAATATTAATACGTCTGGCCTAATTGCCCAAATACATTTTGTATAATTTACAATGTAATATTTACATTTTTAGCAGATAATAATTATTAGTAGTAATTTGAATATGGTACGCTCTATTTATTGATCTGATTAATTCATTATACCATGTTTTTTCCTAGGCAAAAAGAACAGATGAATAAGAGAAATGGAGGGAGTGCAGTTGACCAGCGTTACCTTTTCCACGGTACAGATGAGTCTCTCTTAGCAGCGATTTGTGAGCAAAACTTTGACTGGAGGATCTGTGGAAGTCACGGGACACTTTATGGGAAAGGTATTTACATATTTGTTCAAAAGTATATACGTATAACAGTTCTTCACCTTGTTATTAAAATAAAAGTTATTATTGAATGCTTTCTCAAATATTGGCCATTGCATGTGTTTATGTTTACAGGCAGCTATTTTGCCAGAGATTCTTCATACTCTGACAAATATGCAAAATCCAGGAACGGCAAGACCAAGAAGATGTTCGTGGCACTGGTGCTGGTGGGAAACTTCACAAGGGGTAACAATACTTTAGTCCGTCCTCCACAGAAACCCAACAGCCAAGGCTTTTATGACAGCTGTGTTGATAATGAGACTAACCCGGCCATTTTTGTTGTGTTTGAGAAATTCCAGATCTATCCTGAGTACATCATTGAATACTCTTAATTTGTATAGTATCGAAATACTTGAATATATTTCGAAGGTCTCCTTGTCTATCTTGAAATACTTATGAAAGTCCTGATACACAGACCATTTATGTTAACATCACTGAATATAACCAAAATCTCTAACTCTTGGGCATCTTCTTTCAAGTAAAAGATTGTAGGGAATAAGGTAATAATTACGTAATAAGTAACGGTGTTTTATGATTTAGTTGACAATTGTATGAAAACGGACCATTACTCATGGCCATTATATTTAGATTTTTATGTAATTCATGTTTGATTTATTTTAATGTTGAATGAGGTGGATAGAATTAAAGTACTGATACTGTTACTATTACTTTCATTGTTGTAAAAAAAAAAATAAACATAAACAAATAAAATAAACATTTTTTATAAATGTTATTTTTTTTTAAACATTTTTTAATTGGATCAGCTAATTTAAAAAAAACAACAAAACAAACAACTGCTATTTCTCTCATGAATGTGCTAAGAAAAACTAGCGTGGATGTCTACAACTTAAATATCGGTCGGTCTGTTAGTCACACAAAGTTATCTTATGGCTTCAGAGAACTTGAAATATAGTGTATGAGTTGTATGGACCGCTTCTATGGTGTATGAAGACACCCACCTTTTGTGTTTGGGCTGGCTAAGTACATAATAACAAAAGTTCATTTCTGGGTGAACTATCCCTTTAAATATATCAGTCTCTGAGTTGGTATTTGACTTTGAACTTTTGCTTACTGTTTTTTCCATCCATCACATTCCTGGACCTTTGGGAAAATGCTGATATGCAAAGTACAGCATAGCTATAAACAATACAGTTTGACAAACAACTAGGAATGATTTACAGCATTTAATACCGAAAACAAAACCACAGATTAAGACACAGGCAAGAGGAAGTAGGACATTTACAAGGAAATCATTTGAAGACATGGAGCAGGTGTGTCACTGACTACACAGAGAACAGATTCTCTAGTCACTGTGACCGCTAGTGGTTAAACTGAGAAGTGAAGTCTTAGAAAACGGATCTAATTTACAGTAAAGTTGGGGTTATTTACCAAGACAAGCTCTCAAAGAGTTGGTGTTCTGTTAATCAAACCTCTAAAAGCTCTATGGTTTAAATTTCCCGAAATCATAACATTTATATATTCCTTTGATGTGTGGGTCTAAAATGCTTGATATCACATGAAATGTGTAATTGAAGATAAATACACATATTCTGACTGATAAACCATTTATTATGTAATACTTTTGATTTCAAATCCTTTTTTTGTTTGTAGAGTTCACAATCACACTCTGTACACTCACATCACATCACTCTGGGTCTTCATTGCAGCTTAATGTAATATAAATGATGTAAAATCAGCATAATCATCAGAAGCTCAAATATCTCACTGGCAGTAAGGCAAGACATGTCCAATCCCAGTTCCTTCTATCAAATCATTTACATATAAATCCGATTTTCTTCCATGTAGTTGGTTGTATTTACATTTGAGGGACTTACCATTGGCTTCAGTAACAAAATGAATGTGCATATGTGCTGTACATCTGTGCCTTAGTTGTAAATTAATAGTGTTGAATTCAATTCATTTAAATGAGTAGCACAGATACATTTGATTTAGTCAGGTGATTCTAGAATAAGAATTTAGATTTTAGGCAATCGAGCCATTCTAAATAATATGATTAGAATTGATTAGATCAAGACTGCCCAAAACTCCATCAGGACTCATCCTCAAAATTTTCCCTCTTGGTGATTTTGACCAAAATACCATTCTTGGGTCCAAGGGTGGTGTGCGACTTCAACTCCAGAGGAACCTGTGTGACATAAAATATAGACTGTCCATTTGTTTTGTACCTCAGGAAACCTCCACATTTGCGGGAAACCGAATCTTCATGCATACTAAAGCTGAACTACTTTCAGTGTAACAATAACAAACCTCAGTGTCCTCGCAGGCCATCATGTTAAACCTCCTAAATATGTGAAGCAGAGCCATTTTAATCTCCAGCTGGGCCAATCTCATGCCCACACAGCTGCGTGGCCCCGCTCCAAACGGCAGATACACAAACGGGTGCCGGCTGGCCTTGGCTTCTGGAGTGAACCTGAGACAAATACAGAGTTCATTGTGAGAACATCACATGGGAGGCATGCAAACAAAATGGAGAAAGATCTGTGTACAGCTTGTTAAAAAAAATATCTATAGAACATCCACAGAGTTGATAATTACAAGATATACTGTGAGATATACACTACTGTTCAAATGTTTAAGATCCGTAAGATTTTTTTTAATGGTTTCGATAACATTGTTTAACAAGGCTCATTTATTTGATCAAAAATAAAGCAAAAACTAATATTGTGATTTGAAGATATTTTTGAATGTAATTATTCCTGATGGCTGAATTTTCAGCAGCCTTTACTCCAGTCATTTCTTATTATTATCAATGTTGAAAACCGTTGTGCTGCCTTATATTTTGATTGATATATACTGATTTCATTCAGGATTCTTTGATAAACAGAACGTTCTGACAAACAGCATTTATTTGAAATAGAAATCTTCTGTAACAGTATTAATGCCTTGACTGTTACTTTTAATCAATATAATGCATCCTTGCTGAATTAAAAAAAAAAGTATTAATTTCTTCCCAAAAAATGACGTCAAGACAGTTCACCTCTCTGGGATGAATTTCTCAGGTTCGGTCCAGTGCTCTGGGTCATAGTGAAGGAAACCTGCAGCGATTTCCAGAGATGATCCTTTAGGCAGAAGCTGGCCGTTCACCACAGTGTCTTGATCAACATCTCGTGCAAATCTGTGACAAAATAAACAAAACCCACATGATATTCAAGATTCACTCTGGGAAAAAAAAAAGAAAAGTGTAATGCAGTCCAACGTCCAAAACCATTTTGGTTTATTTCTAATAGATGTCTTTCCAAGTAATTAAAGTCTAAATACATGCAAGAGCCTTAATAGTGTTATTAATATTCTTGCATTCTTGTGGTTCTGTGTGATGTGATTAAACCGGTTATAAAGTAATAGCTGTCATACCTGAACGCAGGTGGGTAGAGTCTGAGAGACTCACATATAACCATGTCTAAATACTTCAGCTCTTGGACATTAGTGTAATCTGCAGTCTCCTGAAACAGAATTAAACATTTTAAGCATGACAACAACAACCCTGGACTAAAATATCTCTACAGTTACCATGTATGGCCAATAGGTGGAAGCACAGCAGCAATAATTTCAAGTTTACAGCACAATCCATTCTCGCTGTAAAATGGCTTTTAAAACAATGAAACAAAAAGTGAACGAAAACGTTTTCTACTTTATTTGTTTTATAGTTTCCTTTGTGATCAATCATTTTATTGTCTTTTGAAAATGAGCAGATCGCAAATCAATTTAACTATTTATATAGATGCCTAGATTATCCTGAAATTATGTGTATATATATATACATACATATATACACAGAAGAAGCCTTTGTTTGAACTGAAATGGAAGCAGACACAGCCCAGCAGGCAGTGCTAAGCAGTCTATCACTGCATGGCTCTGTGAAAATAGGGGTCAGGCAGTGAGCACGCACCCGTACGTTCTGCCCACATCCTCTGCCTCTGAGGCCCCCAGACATGCAATGTGGGCATTATAAACGACTAGCTAATCTCAAGTCACTCTGTTCCACCAGTAAAAGCATCCACTGCACAAATGAGAGGATGCAGTGGGGCGAGAAAAGGGGCAGATTCTGGCATGCTGGAGGCATCCTCCACAGGCACACACCCCCCTATTGGCAGGCTACACTATCAGCTCTCATCGGGCGTCATTGTGGTTCCAGTGTAGAGTGATATGGCAGTGATGAAACACTGTGAGGAACAGCACTTTGTCTCGCTGCAGCAGACGAGCTGGTTTGGATGGTGTGGTATGTGATGTTCTTTAACAACAGACTCATGGACTGAGGTTTTCTTAGATTTAAGACTGTAAATGTGTTTTTGTGTTCAAATATGATGCTTTTAATGGTTTTTCTATTTAGAAATGTGCAAGACAAGTCTTTGACCGTTCCGTCACATCTCACACATTCAAGTTCAACTTTTAAAAAGCACTCACTCACTCTCTTTTTTTTTTTACCAATGAATGTGTCTTAAGGTGCAGCAGTTATGATAAATAGAAACGACAATAATGATGTTTGCCTTCACAAGCACTACTGACAATTGACTTAACTATGGTGACCATGGAGAATTTTTGTAAGAATACCAGTACTGCATATCTAACATATTTTACTCCATCTCTGCCCAAAACTACAATGCGATCAATATTTACCTTTCTATGCCATTTGTTTCAGTATGAAAGAGGCTTTTTTGATTCTCTTGGCACAGCTCTGTGTTATTTCAATTATTTCTTTGAGAGAATGTGAACTATTCACCGTATCGCTGCAGACCCTCTGTTTATTCTGACTTGCAGCCTCAAGTATGACTAAATTTAACTCCGCTGTATGCACACTGATGCCTCTAAAATCACAAAGCAAGGTCAGATGGCCCTGTAGACATGCTAGCCAATTTTTCACGTCTCGGTTGAGTCTCTTTTTTCATTCTTTTTTATGCTTTCATCAAACAAACAAACAAAAGCCCAGTGCAAAGATTGATGTCAATGACAAATTGTGCACAATGATGCTATAATGCATGTGCAATACCTTCCTGTATGAGCCTGAATGCTGCTTTATTAACAACTGATCAGAGACTGCAGGCAATTTTGTTCTGAAGTGGTCAAAGAAGAGCTCAGATGAACCCAGTACAAATGAAAGAATATGTCAGACAGGGTAAAATCAGCCTGCTTTCATCTTGTGAGAAAATGGTGGGAATATTTCTTGTTTGTTTGTGGACCGACACTTAGCTAAGCTACTGTAATTAGATCACTGGTGAAGAAACGGGATTCTGGGACTAAAATATGGCAAAAAGCAACTTCAATCCTTGTCTAAATATGTTTACAGTCCCCTCGCCCTCAAACATGTTGATTATTGGCCCTCTTTAGAGTTCAAGATGTGCTTCAGATGTTACCGTGTTTCTAAATTCACAACAGACACGCTCTGAATTTAATTGCATATTTGCTTGTTCTCATATGGCAACAACAAACATGTTCCGCTATGCAGGTAACCTAATGTATTCTCATTAAGTAGCCTATATAAAAAATCACTTAAAAAGTAACAGAACATATCATTAAAATCCAAAGGACCGTACCGTTGGAATTAATAAAACAAGAAACGCGGTCTCTGCGGAAATGCTTTGACCTAAAAATACTCAAACGTTTCCTTCAAATTCATTTCAAGAGAGACAAAAAAAAAAGCCTTGCCGTGTTCAAAGGAGCACCCTGCTAAAACAACTCATTTCCCTGCATATTTCTGTGCCCCTTGGTATTAATATCAGCCTCTTTTCAGCAAATGAGATTCATTTCTCTTGCGTGAGTGTGTGTGAAGTGTTCGCAGGCCTTGGAGCACAAGCAGCCTGCCTCTTCACGTCTGCCCGTCTCCCTTATTTATGCTTCTGCCTTCATTCACGTCATAGAGGAGACAGGCAATCAATCAGTTCTTGAATTTTAGACATTTAACCTCCTGTTTACGGATGGCCGCCTATGATATGTGTGTATGCGTATGTGATGGGAATTTTTTGCGTAACTGGATGAGCATATAGCTGACATTACATCAGTGGTCATCAACTGGTTTTGCTTCAGGATGCAGATTTTACTTTGGACGTCCAATGGCAACCCAGCATGAAAATGTGCAGCACAACTGTTTTTAAAGTGCCCCTATTATGGATTTTTGAAAAGTACCTTTCATGCAGTGTGTAACACAGCTCTAAATGAATAAAAACATCCTGCCCAGTTTTAAATCTGAAAGTGCACCGTGTATAAAGTTATTGTCTCTCAAAAGAAAGAGTCGACTCTGAATCATTGAAACGAGTCGTTTTTAAAACAAATCCCAAGCCGTTTCATGTTGATGTCAAAATGAAACATTAGCATATTGCCCGCCCACTTCTTGGTCTTTTCGGTTGGTCTGAATGAAAATGCAAATTCATTCTTTGCCACTAGGTGCTGCTTTTGGAGCGGTAAAAGAGCTGTTTCCCCGGTAACGGCTGTAAACAAAGCAGCACTGTGCTCACAAACGCTGCTTTATCAGGCATTACAGGCATGATGAAATGAAAATAAGACCAATCGGACCAATCACCGCCGATTAGCGGCATGCAAAGGAGGGGTTTGGCAAAATGAATCATTAAACGAATCGTTTGGGAGTCGTTGAGCAAGTAAGTTAAAAATAAATGCATATCATAAGACAATGAAAGTGTTTTTTGACCTTGCATGCATGTCAACCTGTTGTTGGGGACTCCCAAAACCAAAATATGAACCTTTCATAACCCATAATAGGGACACTTTAACATTGATAATATTAAATGTTTCTTGCTCATCAAATCAGCATATTAGAATGATTTCTGGAGGATCATGTGGCACTGAAGACTGAAGAAACGGCTGCTGAAATTTTAGCTTCACCAACACAAGAATAAAATACATTTTTTAAATATTTAAAAATGAAAAACAGCTATTTTAAATTGTAATAATATTTCTAAATTTTTGAAAAAAGAATTGCAGCCTTGAAAGCCACTTATTTACATTACTGTATATACTCTTTTTCCCATTTTAGGCCCTTTGTAAATGTAGCCCTCCAGTTCTATGGGAAAATGAAGGTCGAACGGTGTGTACGAGTTGGGAACGGCTAATGTGGCTCCTTATCTCACCCATCCCTTAAGGTTTCCACAGAAAGAGCTATTTATTGTTATTGATAGTGATGGAGGCTTGCATGTTCAGACAGTAGATGCTAAAGACAGAGTTACCACAGATATTTGTGCATCATATTAATGAATCTCAACAGTACATTCAAAACCAAAAAAGAACAGTAGCCATTTTGTGAGGGTTTAATAGGGTGACCATACGTGCCATTTTCCCAGGACGCGTACTGGCCGGATTTCTAACGCGTCCTGGGAAAATGGCACGTATGGTCACCCTATGGTTTAAAATATACCATATCATAATCTTCATTCAGAGTCTAAGTAATGGCTTTTAATTTTCTGGCTTCCTGAAAGACGTTCATTCATTTCAGGGCAATATATACATTTATAACAAAAATAAACTGCTTTTCCATTCAACAAAATTAACAAGTTTTTGGCAGTTTAGAATTGTAAATGGTGAAACTCATGAATTAACACCTCTGGTTTCTTTCAAGCCCGGAAATCAGCCCCCTACAGTGACTATTTCCTTGGCCAAATGGTTAATTAGGGAAACTAATTGCAGGGAGTGTCACAGACATTGATTGTGCTCTTATCAACTGGAGACAGCCTATGTCAGAAGACTGTGGGCCAGCTGTATGAATGATACAGTCCTGGCCAATGCCTGAACTGCAGAATGAAAGACAAACAATGGGCAAACTAATTAAAAATGCCTAATTAAAATCACCTGAGCAGAAAATCAATACTTTGTCATGGTCTGAATAGTTGACAGAGGAGTATTTGTCCCAGCTTCAGTCAAAAGGCCTCTGCAGGAATGGAAAAGTCTGAAAATTAGACAAATTGACGTATTTCTGAATGAAACTGAAGATTCACAATAGACTTTATATTTTGGGAACTGAATGGATCATGAGAAGTGAGTGCTTCATATTAGAATGGAGTCAGACCTGAATGTGATTTGTACTGTATGTGCTCTCCTGAAAAACCACCGGCACCAAATTTTGAGGAGGCTATTTAACCAGAATGTGGAGACTGAAGGTCGAGTTCATCCTTGAGAACATCTCGGCATATCCCAAAGGTAAAGCCTTCTTTGCTATCACACACCAGATAGTACTGGTCTTAGAATTTCAATTGTGAGGTTCACAACAAATAACCCTATATATGCAGTTTCATGCTCACCCAAAAAAAAGTTATGTCAGCATTATTAAATATAAATTAATTTAAAAACAAAAGTTTAATACAGTTTAGTTTTTTTTCTGTACTTCTAAATGTGTCCTGCTGTCTAATTTTATTCTGAGCAAAAAATAATGACTGTCATACATTTTTACCATATATATATATATAGAGAGAGAGAGAGAGAGAGAGAGAGAGAGAGGGGGAGGGAGGT
>NW_015554135.1:141602-142739 GCF_001515605.1 Sinocyclocheilus anshuiensis
AGAGAGAGAGATTATAACTCCGATGCAGTTGGGAGGGGGGGAAAAAAAACTACCTTAGAGCTTCTGCAACACAATGGTAGGAGAAACAAACAATAATAAAGCCACAGCAGATGGACTTAAATCTACACAAAACCAAATCCCAAATGAAACACATTTTTGCAATAACACTGGCATTGTGGTCTGTGACTCTTGCATCGGATTGATTCACTTTAAAGAATGAGGTTTCTGTGTACACTTCCTTTAATAATGCATTAGTTCAAATGGTTTGAACTGTTCCAGCCCAATGTTTAGAGAAGCGTCGGGAGAATTCAGACTGAAAATATCCAATCTATAGAAGGGAATGCTGGGTAGTGGTGCATCTCGGTTTCATCCACAGTGATTGGGATCCATCAAGGCTGCATCCCAGCCCCCGGGCCCACTACGCTCCCCTTCACCTCTGCCCATTAGGCTAGGCCGTGAACCCACCGTGCATCTCATCCATATGCCTGATGCTCATTATGTTCTTCACATGGCCCTGCCGTGTGTGTCTGTGATAGAGCTCTTACTGCTCAGCGCGGCCTTCGGGATTTAACTCCCGTCCCCCCCCCACCACCACCACAGACCCGGACACCTTTTATTCAATTTGACTCAATGTGCAGGAAAATACAGTCGTAATGGACAATCAAATGACAGGTCATGAGGCTCCCTGCCGCAAAAGCAATTATGAGGGTTTTTTGCCATCATGATTCTATCAGTGAGTGCAGCTAAAATGCTCATTATGCTGGATGCAAATCCACATGCTTTCGGTCACCTTTGCCTCTGCCAGACAGCAATACCTACCTTCACTTATTATGCAAGCATTGCAGTCTATTAAATTATTCCACGTTTGTCAGAGAGTACAGATTGTACCTTCATGGTTATTGAGGGTGATGTTGAGGACAGGTCATGATGGTTGACTAGTCGTCTAACAACAAACTTTTTTTTTTTTTCTCTAAAAATTATATTTGGGGATATATTTGTAATTTATCATTGAGAATGATGTTGCGGACCGGACACGATGGTTAACCAGGTGTCCAACAACTGACTAGTCGATTAGTAAGATTGACTAAATCTATTAATCTAGATGTATTTTATATGTGTGTGTGTGTGTGTGTCTAT
>NW_015554135.1:142749-143294 GCF_001515605.1 Sinocyclocheilus anshuiensis
CCTATATACAGTACATATACTTGTATATGTATGTGTATTTGTTTGTGTCAATATACGTAAATATAATTATATATTTTTGTACATATAGTTATAATACAATGCATTTACTTCAGGAGATGCTCTAGAACTAGTGAACATGTTGTTTATATTAAAAACATATTTTTACACACACACACACAAATATATTTATGTATAAAATTTACTTAAATCTTTCATTTAGATGCACTACTTTTTTTAAAATATTTTTTTAATCAAGTGTGGGTGGGTGTGTATGAATTTATACATGTACGGTTTTAAAAGATGTGTTTTCACAGCATTTCACTCCATCTAGCTGTTTTTTTGTTTGTTTGTTTTTTTAACTCCGGAACATGTCTTATGTAAAAAAAAATAAAATAAAAACTGAGGTCATGTGAACTCAAACCATCTTAATTATATACAAAACTTCATTAAAGGGGTCATATGATGCTGCTAAAAAGAACATTATTTGGTGTAATGAAATGTGTTTATGCGGTTTAAGGTTCAAAAAACACATTATTTTCCACATA
>NW_015554135.1:143325-143595 GCF_001515605.1 Sinocyclocheilus anshuiensis
CTCATTGGTCTGAAAAGCAAGGTGTGCTGTGATTGGCCAGCTATCAAGTGCGTTGTGATTGGCCGAATACCTCAAGCGTGTGACGGAAATGTTACACCCCTTTTCATATTGTGATGATGCCCTGTCAGGCCGGAGTGATTCAAAAACATGAAAGCCCATTATAAACGAGGCATTCGTTGCATCCAGTGGGGACATAATTATGGATTATAATGACTTATACTGTCTTTTTACGCGTTGCGTTGCATCACGCCGCGTAAACATAAAACCATG
>NW_015554135.1:143889-156159 GCF_001515605.1 Sinocyclocheilus anshuiensis
GATCAGCTCCAGGCATGACGAAGCAGATATCGTCCTCTTTTGGAAGGTCAAACAAAGGAGTTTTGCTTTCACAACGAATCACAAAGTGCCTTCACGACATGGCGGCAGCGTCAACAATACTACAGCGAGAATAAAAGTTACACCTTCTTTCTTTGCGTGAACATTTGGGCGGCGTTATGCAAATCTTCCCACATAGTGATGTAGATATGTGGGGGCGTGTTAGAACGAGCCGTTTTAGGTAGGCGTGGCTGACTTTTAACTTTTATAAAGAATATCTCTTTGGATTTGAGACTTTAGTCTTTGCAACTTTACAGATCTTCTTTATGCACCAAGAGCTTGTAACACTCCAAAGAGAAAGGAAAAATTGAAATCGCATCATATGACCCCTTTAAGACTGTTCATTTAAATAGTGAATTAGTGAAAATTTTAGCATATCCCTACATGCGATACAGATATATGCACGCTGTGTTTGAATTAAGTCTAACGATGGCAGGTAAATAATAAGGCACATTTTCATTGCCACAGTGTGTGTGTCATTTGCATATCCCCCCGGAGTCCCAGCGAAGGTGGTTCTCAAACAATGGCAAGCATCTGATAGCTGTTGACATTCGACACGCGCGTCAGGTTGAGGTGCAGCTGACTGCTGGAGGATTTGTTATGGTTGCTTAAATCAGGCACATTACAAGTCTCCTTCCTTCCTGTCCCAAGGGACCTTACATATTCTCCGGCCCTTCTACAGTGGCAGCAGTGGTTTGATGACTCCATCTGCTCCATTCTATTACACCTGCGGCGGTGATCGAAACGGCCGGCACAAAGACCAAATAACAAACAAGGGAGTCATATCGCGCCTTCACCAGTATCAGCATCATAACGACACAATGGAGACATCTGTTCAGAGGAAACTTAGCGAAAGTGCCTCTTTATTCTGCACGATACAATGCTGGTTGATATGAAAACCCTGTTAGGTAACATTGCAAGGGGGCTGATGAAGTGGACCGTGACTGTTTGTGCATGAATGCACATGCCTTATATGTGTGTGTGTGTGTGTGTGTGTGTGTGTGTGTCTGTGTGTGTGTGTGTGTGTGTGTGTCTGCTTGAGAAGTCAATTGGGAAATGTATAGCACTTGAAAAAGTACAGATGACCTGCTGCCTGTAGGTGGGACTGAAATATCTCGGTATGAGGACTCAGTTTGACATATGCAGCCCCACGTAGCTCAATCCTTTTCCGCTTATATACTGCCCTGGGGAGAGAAGGGAGCAGAAAGAGAAGAACGAGAGGGGGAATGTAAAACAAAGGGAAATCTTGATGCTCTCACTTTTCCCTTCCTTTTCTGCATCCAGAGGGGATGTTTCTGTCTTTCTCTCTACTATCTTTAACCTGAAGCACAGTAGGAACGTTAGGCATCACCTTAAGCAGTGGACATGCAAACGCACACGTACACACTTGTGCAAATTATTGTCTGATCTCAGCATTTTCTTGGCGAAGTAGCAGTTTATAGAAACTACTTTTAAAGCTGATGTCTGTAACATCTGAATGCTATTCCAGTTTAATGTGCAGATATTACTGTACAGATATTCATTGTAGCATTTAAAACAACTGAGTTTAGCTTGTAGCGTTTTAGTTTTATTTATACTACTGTTCAGAAGTTTGAGATTGGTGAGTTTTTTTTTTTTTTGTCTCTTATGCTCACCAAGGCTGAATTAAAAATACAGTAAAAACGGTAATATTGTGAAACATTATTAGAATTTAAATAACTTTCCTATGTTAATATTTTTTAAAATGTAATTATTTCTGTCATGCAGAGCAGAATTTTTTTTGTAACATAAATTTTTTTTTTTTTCCAACAATTTAATGCATACTTCCTGAATAAAAGTATTCATTGATAAAAAAAGAAAAATCTTACTGACCTTACATCGTACAAACTTTTGAATTGTAGTGTTATTTATTTATTTTGACAAAATCGGCCATTTATCCGTTATCAGCCATAACATCATTTTGTAGTATAATATGTGTAGTGGATAATAATCACATAATTTTTACTGGAAAACGGCTAATTATTCGAAATAGAAAAAAAAGGTGTCAAGTGTTCAATTTGACTTTTGAGATGACACTATCAAATTCATACACTAGATGGCATAGTATAGTGTCAGCATCTTGCTAAGCTAACACTGGAAATCTAATAAACACAAAAAAATACACCGCATATAGAAGGACTGGCAACAAATTTGTCTACATACTTTTTATTGATACTTTTAATATATCTTCTCAAGCTCTGTCGTCTTAGATACCTTTTTTTTTTTTAACTGAGCTTTGCATTCTGGCATCATATAAATGATGCGGTTTCTTAATTTGGCCAAAACAAAACACCAGAACAAGTGCACTTACAGTATGAATCCTTAAAATGCAGTCTAGGTAAGCAGCACAATAGGTTTTGTAACACTAAATACCTTGAAGCCTATTTTAGCCTCTCTCTCCATCTATTGTTCTCTTCATGGATCTGCTCACATGACGCATTAAAATGTAAGATAAAAGACAGCGCAAACAGACTAAACCGCGCTACGAGCACAAGCAAGCTATTTACGCTCATTCAAGTAAACAGTGTATACATAATTTGCTAAGTTCCAAATCCGAGAGGCGAGGCTGTTGCATTAACAATGAGAGTTTCATAAGCCACATCAATGGGAACTGACAGAAACTGCGCTGTGGCTCCGGAAGGATCAAAGGCTGTGTTATTGAATTTAGCGGGGGAGAATCAAGCTCTTTATTCAGGTTGGAGTGCTATCAGGGAGGGGAGAGGAGCCCATCACTGCTCTGAATGAGGGAAAGAGCCGCCTGGAGGCCGTGCCTCAGAGGAGCGTCACCAATGAATTATTCACAGATAGGAAAAGCTAGCTACCGGCTGCTCTCCATCCCTCTGTTTCCTCCTTTTGCCATCTTTCTTTGCTATTTTCACCGTGTCTCTGTGCAGCATTCTTTGTGATATCCTCTTTTACTTATCATTTCCATCTTTGCCACAGGTTATATGGTAGCTTGAAGATGATAGATTGAGATCTACATTGCCTAAATTGGCTATTGTATGACTTCAGAAGACTTGGAATGCAGCACATCAGTTGTATAGACCATATTTTTTTAGTACAAATTTTGCCATGGAAAAAAATAAAGTCATACGGGTTTGGAATGACATGAGGGTAAGTAACATGACAAGATGACAATGTTCATTTTTGTGTGTCTTCTATGTGTACATTTTTCTGCATATTTTATTTCCACTAATCAATGACTTTTACATCAGCAGTTATATATTATTTTAATAAATACAGCTAATCTGTATTATAACCATATTTCATTATATTAATAACAACTGGGAGATGCCATAAAGTTATGTTTCAGTGTAAATATACAGTACCATTGAAAAGTTATTGGTCCGTAATTAGTAAGTAATTTTCACAAAAATATTACTTTTTTCAACATTGCCAATAATAAATGTTTCTTGCGCAGCAAATCAGCATATGAGAATGATTTCTTGAGGACCTAAAGACTGTGATAAAGACTTTAGTATCACATACTAAAGACTGTATGTGATACTAAAGACTGGAGTAATGATGCTGAATTTTTTTGTAAAATATTACAATAGAAACATTATTCTAAATATATTTTTAAAGAAACTTAATATATATATATATATTTTTTATCTGTTAATATTTTAAATTTAAAATGGTTCATATTATGATTTTTACTGAATTTTGAACCAATAAATGCAGCCTTTGTGAGAATTCTTTGAAAAATATTGAAAAAAAAAATTTACTTTTTCAAAATCGAACTTTTGAACGGTAGTGTAATTTACTGTTCCTTTTTTTTTTATTGGGGTAAAATATGACCCAAACATGTTTTATCTCTTGTCCTGAAAAAGTAGAGAGAGAGAGAGAGAGAGAGAGAGAGAGAAAACATGTATTTGTAGTCTTCCTTCCATCGTTCATCTCTACCTCTCTCTCTCTCTGTGGGAGAAGTCTTAGCTGGAAACATGTAATTTTGCTCAGTTTCTGGCCTCTTTGCCCCCGTCTCCCACCTCTGGATGACTCATTAGGTAGTGCTCTGCTTCAGTTCTCTGTTATTTATGCAGATAAAAAAGGCAAATTAATGATGGGCCCCCGGAGAGGCACCACACAGCCTGGGAAGGGGAAATGAAAGGCTAGAACGGCAGACAGAATGTGTGCAGCCTGTGACGTTCACCAAGTCAGTCAAGCGAAGCATTTACATGTTTGCCACTTAAACTGTCCCAGTGGTGAAAATCAAACTGGCAAATCGATGACAGTAATTCCAGAATTCACCCTTGACACATAGTTTGTTAAAGTTGTGGGTGTGTAAGTGAGAACTGGTAATTTATC
Source organism: Sinocyclocheilus anshuiensis (assembly GCF_001515605.1). NCBI lineage: Eukaryota > Metazoa > Chordata > Actinopteri > Cypriniformes > Cyprinidae > Sinocyclocheilus > Sinocyclocheilus anshuiensis. Next base: position 148,273 of record NW_015554135.1, read on the forward strand.
ACCGTCACCTCAATGGATTGTTAAAGGGATAGTTCACAAAAAATGAAGTTTCTGTTATTTACTCACCCTCATGTTGCTCCAAACCTGTATGACTTTAAGTAGAACAAAAAAAAAGAAATTTTTACAAAATGTCTAAGCTGCTCTTTTCCAGTGAACATGCTGTAATTATTCAAAAAGAATGAAAAACAGCATAAACTAACAGTGAATACACTCAATACGACTTGTGCACTATATTCTAGGTATTGACAACCATACAATAGATCTGACAATAGATTCACTTGAACTAACTTTCAAATCGCATTTGCACTTCAGTACAGTCAAATACGTCACATGATAATTGTTTATGAGATATCAAATCTGGTGTGACTGTTCTTGATGCATCATATTTAAGTCTGAACATGCATACAAATAATATTTGATAGCCACACTCTTTAAAAATAAAGGTTCCAAAAGGGGGTTTTCACAGCAATGCCATAGAATAACTTTATTTTTAAGATCATATAGAACAGAGAAAATTTTTCATTTCTGCAGGAGAAAACATCACACAGATTTAGAATGTGATTTAAGGCCAGTAAAGGATCATTTTTAGCTGAACTATCCTTTTAAGCACCCTTTGCACCTTAAATGAGCTTTAAGTTACTTTTATATTTGTTAAATATGATTTCCCACCAGAAACAGTTTGCGGCAGGTAAAAACCTTCGGCGTTGCACTGAAGTGGTTACACTCTAGTGCGTTTTAGCACAAAACACTTTTGAGCGCCCTCACGTAGGGCGTGTGAGGAGAGTGACATTTGAGAAGCTTTTTAGAGCGAAACTGAGAGCGGCACGCACATGGTGAGGGGCGTTTAGGGAATAAAACCACTCTGAAGGAGGAGCCGAAGACACTTTCTCTCTAGGCTGAACACGAGAGCACTGATAGACATTATAGCAGTGGGCTAGATGAGACTGACCTTCAGTATATAGTACACCGGGCCAGATGTCTTTGTGGATGGATCCCCAGCTGCTCGATATAAAGAGAGTATTAAGTTATTGCAGGCTATACAGTCGACTTAAGTCGCAAGGCGTCATGAGACAAGGCCAAGGCTGAGCTTGAGTTTTATTGTGCTGCTTGTAATGCTCACTGCTTTTATAACTTCTGTCGTAAGCTCTTTTATTTGAAAACTTCACGGCGAGTGGGTTTATAAACAGCTCTCCGGTTTATTTTTCATCCCGGGAATCCTGTCAGCTAACCTCAAAATGTAAAGTATGATGAGTTAGCGTGATGTGCTCTTTGCCAGATGCGTTGCATAAGAAAACCATCAAATAAATGATGCATTATCGTGAGAAATCCCTCAGACCACATTTTTTTGACTAACAGCCTAGGTCTGTTAAAATAAAGAAAACACCCTCATATTTTTTTTTCTATTTTCCAAGGATACATTTGACTTTAACATAATATGCTGGCACGCATGTCTCTACGCAATCTACAGAACTTAAGATAAACGATCGCCCTAAAAGCTCCGCAGAACATTCATCCACTCTGAAAAAGACCCGGACTTACAGAGAGAAGTAATTGGAAGTTGGAAAGGGAGTGCTTAAATTGAAAGAGAAGCAGAGGGGGGAGACCGATGAAGAATGAACAAATGAGATGAACGAGTAGAAAGAAGGACGCAGAGCTGATCTAATGCCGCGTTTGATCCCTTTCTCCAGTGGGCGTCTGCCAGGCCCTGGCTGCAGGTATCAGGATTCAAGAGATGCAGGTTCACAAAGACGCTGTTTGAATGTACGCCATCAGAGAGAAAGCAAAGACATGCGAGCTCTGAAAATACATCATGAAATAAGAAACACTGTGGCTGACGGATATGACGGATGCCAAAATCAAACTAGATTTCTATGTTTTCTGTAGAATGCTGAAGTGCTGGTTGTCGGCACACAATGCTAGCATCAGCGTTAAATTATTGACAAAAACGGACAAAAAAAATTAATACAATTTTAAAAAGTAAAATAAAAAGTTAATCAATTTTAGTAATGTTCCTTTTTAAATATTGACTACATTTTAAAAGATATTCCTGTCAAAAGCTTAGACTAAAACAAAAATCTGTAAAAATTAACACTGGCTAGCATGTTGTGGACGGTTGCTATGTGATTGCTAAGGTGTTAATAGTGTTTTTACTTACATGACAACGATGTATTAAAACCTGATTTTTTTTCTTTGCATTTTTGAAAAGTTTCACGTACATACATGTTAGTTAGTGTGTAATGTTGCTGTTTGAGCATAAACAATATCTGCAAAGTTACGAAGCTGAAAGTTCAATGCAAACGGAGATATCGTCTTTTAAAATTCTGGCAGTTTAATGCCTACAAAAACGGCTGGTAGGGACTACAACGAGTTACTTCCCGGGTTCGTGACATCACAAACCCAGATAAACCACGCCCTCGGGAAAAGGCAGCAAAGGGGGCGAGGCCATGCTGCGCTGCTTTAGAGAAGAGGAAGAGAAAAACTAGAGGTGCACGTAAAAATCTATTCATATATGAATCGCGATTCTGTCTTCTAACGATTCTAATGGATTCACAAGTTTCAAAATCAATGTTCTAAAGCAGCGGTTCTTAATACTGTTCCTCGTGTTCCCCTGCTCTGCATCTCTCTCTCTCATTCAGATCATCAGCTCAGCTCTGTTCCATTTATACACTTATTTTCACATAGCTATGAGAAGCGTTATACATGGACACGCGTGCAGTTGCTGTACTGTATTAAAGCTTTAATCAGGATAGAACCGTATATTAAAAGCTAACCTAAGCCGTAGCATTTACAAATAAGAGCATATCTAAAAGTATGAGATGACGACAACAACAAACAAAAAACATAGGCCTACGAAGCATTAACACATGTTAGACTGCACCTAATAAACACAATCAAGCCTAGAAAAAAAAAACAGTGAACCACCCCTTTAAGAAACACTATGAACCTGCAAACACACCTATAATCTGAACACATAACATGCATGCGCATGACATCACGGTTTTTACAAATTTGCGTTTTAGTAGTTTACACGGAGATGACAAAGGTATCGTTTTCAAAAACTCTAAAACACGTTTACATTTTTAGGTCCCCAAATGCCATTGTCATGTAAATGAATGGCCAAAATGCATACGTTTTCCTTTTTAGTTGAAAATGGTGTGGTGTTAAATTCATTTTAAATGTAAATAAATGACCTTAAAATACAAATAAAGTACAAATAAAACTCAAAATATGCAAATCTTGGGGTACTTCGAGTAAATATTTTAAATCAAAAGGGTTTGGCTGACAAAAGAAAAGTTTAAGAATCCCTGCTCTAAGATATTCTGGTAACTAGAAATGGATTGAGGTTTGTTTATTTATTTATTACCCATTTTATCATCGATCAGGCAAAAAACATCACAGCTTTTCGCAACAAGTCAAATGATTTGACGTATCGTTCAAGTTTGGGACAAGTTATGCACTGAAGTTTATTACTTAAGGTTAGCGGTGTGTTTAAATCCCTAAGTATAAGCAATAACAAGTCTTAGCAAACACCACTAAATATTGAGTATATTCTCTTCACACATTTATTCTCCTGTCAAGCAGTTTCTTTCACGCACACACATTTAATATACTCTTTATTTTCACGGATTTGATTAAAACCGTATTACATAGAATCTTGCAAAGTGTTTTGTTTGAGACTGTAGAAGCTCAGGCTGTAGGGAAGAGTGATCCCTTGAGATAAGGGGGAACACACATGAAAAAGTAATGTGAGAGAGCCAGAATCATCCCCTAATAACGTATGCTGATTTAGAGGCTCTTCTTCCCACATCTGACCCTCCTCCTCATCACCATCCCGCCTCTCCAGCGCTTTGCGGCACAGATTACACTGTTTCAGAGAATCAATCAAGAATTCCTCTCTGTCTCTCTCACGAGTATGCACATTATGCACAAACATAAGACATCAAATCAGCAGAACCACCATCATCACTGCAAACCGCCACTATATTTATAAAGGAGAGTAAATTATCCAAGCAGATATATTGTAAACGGAGCGCTTATACAAGCCTCTTATAACTATCACAGTGCTGCAGCTTTTCTGAATTGTTTAAATGTAACCCGTCTGGCTGTCTTTCTCTTTATTAGTAGTCTTTGCTAAACCAAGTACCACTATAGCTAGTGTTAGGGATTTCAACAAACCCCAAACCCTAAATATTATCTTGCTTTTTAGCTCGTTGAGGAGAGCTGTAATGTTAGTTTTCACTGGCATTCCCTAGATTTACATCTTTGGTAGGTAAATTACATGTAATTATATGGAAAATATATATTGAAAATATTTAATTTCTATTACGCTGACACAATATTCACAATATTCTCTTTTTCTACCTATCATTAAGGGTATTGTTAGATGTATAAACCTGCAAAATCAATTAATTACATTTTAACATTTAATTTTTTTGTACATTTTCACATTTTCTCTGAACTTTAAGGATCCCCAGCACTTTATAGTGAAAACCACTGCTCTATGGTATATCCTACCCATTATGCACGCTGAGATAAAGCTCACCCATAAAACATTTGTTTCCGTCCTTGTAAATTTAATCAACGGTCCTGATAGTAAATGGTTTCTGAGAAATGCGCCGGGCCGGCTCATGCAGACCTTCAAAACTAATGAGAAGAAACAAAGCAACCCACTAAAAAGCAGAGAATGCTTCACACAGAGATGGAGGACAAAGACAAAATATTTTAAAAAAGCATTTTCTGAATCATAACGGCATTTATGGGTACCCACAGCAGAACTAATAGGACAAAAATTGCAGAGAATGTCACTTATTCCATAAATTATTTGTGCATAACATGAAATAAAGAAGCATTCTCAAAATAAGAATGAAATAAATGTTGGTTTCCAAGTGCAACGGGCATTTAAATCCTGACTCACGTGTCTGCTGAAGAATTCATCCACTTCCTCTTGGGAGTTTTTTCTGGCACTCTGGATGGAGTGCTAACAGGTAGCACGTGAACGCCAGTGTGTTGCTGCTCGTCTCATAGCCAGCCAACAGGAAGATGAAGGACTGACCGACAATCTCATCCTCTGTCATCATTCTCTTCTGCTGGGCGCGCTTGGTGGACTCGTTTCCAGGTCCATTTTCCTGTCCGTTGTCCATCCCCTGTTCGGTGCAAGCCTGTTCATCTGTGTCATTGACCACATCAAAGTGCTCCAAAGACAAATACTTGTTGCTGGCCCGGACGTCCAGCATCAGCTGCAGAAAGTCTCGCCTCCGCTGTATACAAGCAGATCACAAACATGTTTATCTGGTTGATACTGAGGAATGATTAAATCATTTCATTGTTCACGGCCATACCTGTTCTGGGGGAAGATCATCTCTCTGTTTAATCATCTTCTGAATACATTTGATAAAAAAGCTGTTCATCTCATCTCTTGATTTATTGGGAAGGAGACCAGCAAGAGGCTTAAGCAGAAATGGAAAAGCCACTGCAGGAAAAACGACAGTCAGAAAACTGTACTTTTTCCTCTTACTTGTATAATAAATATGCTAATCGAAATATCACATCATCGATATCACATCGAAATAACAATCATCCGGATTGTTCTGAGAGTCCACCTGCGTGCCAAACGCCACACTGGCAATTACGTCCATCGTGAAGCAGCCGAAGCACCTGCAAAACAAACGTGTATTATAATATTAAAAGCTCTGAAATAATCAAAGAAACAGATGTGCACACATGTTGAAAGAAACTCGTACTTGTGAATGTTAAAGCTGTTACCAGACTCGGCGTGGCTCTTCAGGTTTCTCACTAACGTCTCTGTGGCCATGTTGATGAGGAGAACCATCTGCAAAGCGAGTATTGTGCCCGCACAGATATCAGAATCAGTAAACACCACAAACCAATGCAAAGGAGTTAGATTATGGCAAATTGCTGCCGAGCCGATAACGAGGAATAAATGCAGTCTAATGTGTCCTTCTAAAGAACCAAAAAAAAACCAAAACAAATAATGAAAATGTCTTGTGCATATAAAGATGTAGGCTCTGTTGATGGTATAATTCCTTTTCCCACATCCGTCCTGAAAAGCACATGGGCAGTCTAATGTGTCCTTCTAAAGAACCAAAAAAACCCCAAAACAAATAATGAAAATGGCTTGTGCATATAAAGATGTAGGCTCTGTTGATGGTATAATTCCTTTTCCCACATCCGTCCTGAAAAGCACATGGGAAACAGCCAGAAGGCAAGTCCATTAATGGCTTTTGATTCCAGAGAGCATGACCAATGGTAAAAAAGGCTCAATTTTATCATCTCAAGAAATGACTGATTTAATTAATTGTTATATTTATTAAGAACGAACCACAAAACAGTTTAAAACACCATGAATTATTTGGTTTCCATAGAGTAAATACTGCTAGTGTACTGTACCCCTTACAAAAAAACTGACCGTAGAGACCGTGATCATTTGTGGAACGTACCATGCTGTTCCTATCAAGATTCCCACACTTTTTCATTCATGACTTTTCAGTTATGTTTCTAATCATTTCTGAGTAACTAAATGAGAATTTGTTAAATGTAGAATGATTCACTAATTAATCATTTTGACCAATTTTTGAATTGGTTCAATCAACTGATTTAAAAGAATGATTCACTCACAAATGTTTGTAAACTATTTTATTATTTATCTCTTAAAAATTGATATTAAAACATCAGTTAAATATTTTATAGTTGAACACAAACTTAAAAAAAAAATCTAAAAAATATTCTATGAATTTATTTCATTTTAAATTTAAAATGTTCATGAACAGAGCTTCCATATTGTGACGTTCATTCAAGTGTAATGGATTATATATATATTTAAAAAAAACCTTTAGGGCAGGGACTTGGTTCTATCCATTGGTTGTGACTGGATTTTGATGAATGTGAAATGAATGCAAGTATGCAGTTGATTTTGGAGTGATGGGGTTAAAGTGGACTAAATGATTGGAGAAGTCTCGTATACGTCATACATTTCAAGTTCATGCTGACTTTAGTTTAAGATTTAATTCATTATGACTTCCAGGCATGTGTAGGCAAAACACAATTTTAAGTTGTTTGATGTATACTATGATGCTGAACAAATACCATATTAATATTCCATGGTATTTACACGGTGCTCCAAAGAACTTCAACGAATACCATGGTAAAATTTGTGTATTACGTGCACATAACAATTATGCATTGCAGTACAGCATCTTCAGTAGAATTTAAAATCTTGAGTGCATTTTTATAATAACACCTCCTAAAATCTATTCAAACTGTATTTTTATTTATTTATTTGTAAGTGGGTGAAAGGAACCGACTACACGGCTTGGCCTGTTTAGTTTGGTCTATTCATTCATGAGCAGAGGACCAGAAATGACACAAAGGGCTCGAGACGGATGAAGCTACTCTATATGCATGCTTCTTGGAACTGCCCTTCTTCACACCTCTGTATCTCAGTGAGATGAGAGGTTGTCCATGCTCTGTGTTGAAGGATATGGCTTTGCTCCCTGACACCCATGACTGCAGCCGTGATAACTAAGCCAGCAGCTCTTACGAGACCTATTGATCCTGGGGGAGAGAGCCAGAGAAAGAGGTACAGTACTAGTCTGAATAAGAGGAAAGAGGGACGGAGAGAAACATATAGGAAGGAACAGAAATGTAAGAAAGAAAAGATGCTATGACTGTTCTGCTTGTTTTTTCTGTCCAGATCTTTCAATTTTATTGCACAGTGAAGCTAGTGATATCAATTCAGCATTCAATTACTCAGCCAAACCTGCTTATTAAATTTTCATGCTAGTCTAGTCTGGTGAGTTAAGGCAGATCGCACAGGTGAATTAGTTGAATGTAGTTGGGAAAGCTGATCTAAATGCCCCCCCCCCCCCC
>NW_015554135.1:156885-175511 GCF_001515605.1 Sinocyclocheilus anshuiensis
ATGTGGCTAAGCTAACACTAAAATAAGCAAAAAATAAATCGTGCACAAATATTGGGTAAAATAGACTAATTTAAATCCCTGCTAGCTAAAAAAATCAAGCTAAACCATCTTAAAGTGATACAGTAACAATGGTGGGGTTTTAGCTGGTTGGGTGGTTGACTAGTGGGACTACCAGCTAGTGAAGGTTTTGTCTTCTCTGCAAGTTATACATTAGCATTCAAGTATACAAGTTTGGGGTTAGCAAGATTTTTATTTTTAACAAAATTACTACTTTTATCTATCAAGCATGCATTAAATTGATTAGAAGTGGCAGTGAAGACTTTTACATTTGTTACAAAAATATTATATTTCAAACAAGTACTGCTCTTTTGAACTTTCTATTAATCAAAGAATAAACAGAACAAAACACATCACTATTTCCATAAAAACTATATAAAACACGCTGCACAGCTGTTTTCAACATAATAATAGTAATGAGTGTTTCGTGAGCAGCAAATCAGCATATTAGAATGATTTCTGAAAGACAATGTGACACTAAAGAGTAATGAGAATAAAAATTCAGCTTTGCCATCACAGGAATAAATTACATTTTGAAATGGACTAAAACCGAAAACAGTTATTTTAAATTGTAATAATATTTCACAGTATTACTGTTTTTTCGATTAAATAAATGCAGCCTTGGTGAGCATAAAACACTTCTTTCAAAACCAACCCCCAAATTTCTGAACTGTAATGTTGTTACATGCAATGCTATCTTAAGATTTCCAACTCGAATACCACACGATCCCTTAAAATGCTGTCTACGTAGTCAGCTCACTACAAGTCTTGAAACCGATTTGAAATTTATTTCCAGTTCTTGATTTCCCCATCAATGTCAGCATTTTGGATGTATTTTAGACTACAAAGTATTCAGTTTCTAGAAGTCCCATAAATAACTAAATTGTGTCTATATAGTCTAAGCAATATAACATTTTGTGTTCACCAGTGGTCAAGTTATCTCAGTTTTACTGAAACAAATTACATCTCCGTGAGGCCTTACTTGGTGGTAAATAAGATGAATATGTGTGTGCGTCCCATGTGTGTGTTTGTTGATGCATATTGACTCCATGCAGGCAGGCAGATGAAGACGACTGGAAAGGCTGATAGAGAACGACAGGAGCGGTGCCTACTGTCTCTTTCTACCGCTGCACCACAGCTAATGAAAATCAATACAGGCAGCAAGTGCATGCCTACACGGTTGCACACACATACTCACAACTTGGAGCACAGTTATACATTAAACATTCAGGCAAGCTGAATTTTGATCCCGATTTTATTTTACATAAAATCCTCCTCCAAATGCAGCTAATATTTAACAGTGGAACTCGATATTGTTGGTTTTAAAATGCGAACATGATGGCTTTGTTTACTGTAAGTTAATGGACGTGCTTTCAGACACAGCTTAGAGACTTGGATTAGAGACTGTAAAGACGTTTATGAGCTCATTAGAAGTTTGTCTTTGCCACTGTGCAGTATTTCTCTCCCTCAGTGTGTTCAGAGATGATGGATGGAGAGTGATATGTGCGGATTTCTCCTGAATGATGTCACACCATGCCGAATATAGCTTGGGTGAATGACACTCCACTGTTATGGGTATCTGTGTGTGTGAGAGCAAGTGAGACATGGAGAACAATCATGGCTTCTTCTCTCACAGCAGCACACACCTCTGACATTCCTGACGGACATGTTTACCATTTCAGCCGGAGAAGGGAAATGACATCATTAATGGATACTGGTTCATAGGTAGACATATACATACAGTTGGGGCTAAATATATCAGCACTTTAGCTGCAAATCATGCAGTATGTGTGCAACATTCTATAATGCAAGACTGTTTTAAAAAATAACAATTTGGTAACCACACACACACAGCCAGTCAAAAGCTTAGACACACTTGACTGAATTTGTTTCTCAAAATCTGTTGATCTAAGGGAAATGTTTAAATTTACAAGTTTTATTTGTAGACAGAACACATAAAATATTTAATAATTATGATGCCTCATGCAGTTTTTGGTCACTAGTTTATTCCCATACATCCATTTAGAATTAGAATATTCTGTGTAAAAGAGTCAAATAAGAAAATAAGTGTCTCCAAATTTTGGCATGCAGACAAACAGTTTAGTCCAATTCACAAACAAATGACTGTTTTGAGTCGGTTCTTCTAATGAATGAATCATTTAAAATCACCACCGGGTTAGGATTTTTTTTTTTGGACTGAAATAGTTTGTCTTAAATTAATTCACTGAATTAACTTCTTGAATCCATCAGAGCAGTTACTAAATAAACAACTGACACAACTGGGGGAAAATATAATATAAATAAAAATAACATGCAAATATAGTAATACAAATATTTTTTAAATAAAGTTATGATAAATAAAATTATGGTCACACATTTATTTATTTATTTGAAAGAAATGAATACTTTTATTCAGCCAGGATGCATTGAATGATTTCTGAAGGACCATTAAAAATTCAACTTTGCCGTCACAGGAATAAATTACATTTAAAATGCATTAAAATAGAAAACTTATTTTAAATTGTAATAATATTTACAATATCACCTTTTTAAATTATTTTATTTAAATGCATATGCATGTGTAATTTTGAAAGAAAAACTCATGTGGATGCCAAAAGAAACAGTTTTGCATTACATTGCAGAAAAAAAGATGTATTTTTGGCCAGAACTATACACATATCCCAAAAGTTGATACTTTTTTTATTAGATGAAATCATGTGCATTTCTTGGCAAGGCTAAAAGAAGACACAAACTCACAGGGTCAGTTTCCAAAACATAGCTCACACCCCAGATCACAAGATGTTTTCAGCGGAGAAATCAACATTGACAACATAATTTAAACCAGGATTTATTTAATCTGTGATTTATTAATCCCATTCAATCATTCTGCTAGTAAATGAATAAGCAGTCACATGAGACGCAGAGAACGATGGAGAATCGATCCTGTTCTATGATGCAAGATGTGATGACTGGCACTTCAAAACATGTTAGCAAGAGGCCAAACAGCAATTAACTACTGTCATCCAAGACCTCCCCATCACAACTATCACATCTTTCTAGCACAGCCAATCATACATTTTCAGCAGACAGCTTCATGTCTTTTTCTTTACCTCAATGATGTCATGTGAATTAAATCGTCTGTGTTTTTCTCCTCTCTAAGAGTGATGTGCTATAATCATTTTTTCGGGATTGCGACCTCATCTTTCACTCATCTGTCTGTTCTTCTTTACTACCGCACCTCTTTCCTTCCTATTCACTTTCTTCTGTCTTTCTCTGTTTTATTTAATCAGAAAAGAGTGCATGTAAAGTACAGGGCTGTTGTGGAGGAAACGCACTCCTTTGTTCTCTCACATGTGATGTGCAAAAAAAAAGACTAATGTCAAACTCTCTTAGCTCTCGGTTCCTATCTCTCACTATGGGAGAACTGATAGTCTAGTATCATTGAGCTGTTCCACCTAAATGCTCAAAAAGGTAATGACAACACATTGTGCAAACAGGCTCCAACAAAATTACACATTGTGAAAGCAGCCTGATATGGCCTCTATTAACAACAAATCTCCAGTGACATGGAGCAGGATAAGAGGCAGGAGACACACAGGCTTGTTAAGACTCTCAGATGAAGATTCGAAAGGACATTTTTCTTCCAGGGTTCACTGTCTTTTTAGGTGTTCTTTGCACTATGTGAGGATTTTTTTCAACATGTACCTGGCTCTACATCCTATCAACCAATCAGATTTCAAAAATAGGCAAAGAGTTGAACAACATTCAACTTTCATCCAGTTAGGATTCAGGAACATGTTGATACTACACTCTTAAAAACAGTTTCTTTATTGCCATTGATGGTTCCATAAAGAACATCCATGGAATCTTTCCATTACACAATCTCAAGAACATTTTTCTGGAAACCTTTTATTAAAATGTTCTTCACACTTAGAAAATAACAGTTGTTTCAATAACTGTTCACTGAAAGGTTCTTTGGGGAACCAAAAATGGTCCTTCTATGGCATCTACACTCTTAAAAATAAAGTTCTCAAAAGTTTTTCATAGTGATGCCACTGAAGAACCCTTCTCCAAAGAACCTTTTAGTGAACATTTCTTAAAAGGACCACTATAAAGAAACACTTGGGCAACCAAAACGTTCCATATATGTTAAAGGTTATTCATGGAACCTTAGATGCCAATAAAAAAACTTTTTGTGTACTTGAGCTTGTCCCACTCCCAATGCCAAGAAAACTTCAAACTACCCATGAATATGCATGCGTATGTGTGCTTTTGTGAACTGATTTCCATTGTTTTGGGGAATTCATACTTATCTTCACATCTTATGACCAGGATCTTAGGCAACTTTTTAAAACTATTTTAATGGCTGTTATGGAAATATGAGGCCTCTACGGGTACAAGATTTTGTTCCAGCCTGTTCCAGAGCTGCACTTGATTTATCAACTCAATGCCATAAAATGTGATTACATAAGAACAATTGCGTCTTAGAACAGCTTTAATGTTTGTGTAGCACACATTTAGGTAAGAAAGCAGAGCTCACCTCTTTCATCTTGGCAGCACTGAAGGTCGGTGTGAGGATGCTGTGCACTCGTTTCCACTGTTCGCCCTTCAGCATGATCAGACTGTCGCTCATGGGTTTAGTCATGCCCCTGACAGTCTGCATCGAGAACACAGCTGAGGTTTGTACACTCCGAAAAGGACATGTTTATATAAGGACAAGTTTAGGACTAAATCTAAAGCATGTTTGTCATTTACCTAGTATTGTGCAGTAGGCTATAACTATGAAATCTGTAGCATTTTTAGGCAAGATGCAATTCGTAATGCAACACAAGTATACTGCGTTCTCCGCATTGCCACAAGAGGAGCTATAGCAGGCTATAGCATTAGTCTTCAGATTTCCACATTTACCATTGTTTGGTGACTTTTTGTGGGAGAAATACAATCATTTTAATAGGAATCCAGTATCGTGTAGTAGGCTATAACTATGATATTAGTAGCAGTGGTGATTGTTGGGCCCAAAACATACGCTACACAACTATGTGCAAACATTTCCAAGCGTTAGCACTTACACTTATGCAACCTTGATATCACACGTCGTTGAGTTTTTAAAACGTGTCAGAATGCAATTCATAAGGCAACGCAAGTATATTGCATTGCCACAGGAGGTGCTATAACAGACATTAGACTTTAGGTGAGGTCACATATGCCATTGTTTGGCAAAATTTCACAGGCAAAATCCAATAAATTGAATTGGAATCCATGCGATTGTGAATTTAGCGTTATTGTGAAAGTTCAGCTTTTCCCAGATTTCAGTTTGGTCACACGGATTCGCCATGTTGACCAAAAAAAAGCTTCTTGTTTTGAAAGCGACTTCTGTGTTTGCTGTGCTTGATACATGTGTGGGAAGTCGTGGCCTAATGGTTAGAGAGTTGGACTTGTAACCTAAAGGTTGTGGGATCGAGTCTCGTACCGGCAGGGATTGTAGGTGGGGGGAGTGAATGTACAGCGCTCTCTCCCACCTTCAATACCACGACTGAGGTGCCCTTGAGCAAGGCACCGAACCCCCAACTGCTCCCCGGGCGCCGCAGCATAAATGCTCACTGCTCCGGGTGTGTGTTCACGGTGTGTGTGTGTTCACTGCTGTGTGTGTGCACTTTGGATGGGATAAATGCAGAGCACTAATTCCGAGTATGGGTCACCATACTTGGCCACATGTCACGTCACTTTCACATGTCACGTCACTTTACATTACTATTAAAAACAGACAATGGACCTTTTTTTTGCCCACAAAATGTCACTGTGCTCGCACCTTTCTGCGGTTTTCTATAGGTTTTCTCATTCAGACCAACAACTATCCGTAGTTTGAAGTAATTACTGGCAAATTTTCAAAGAAAACAAGTTTACTCAAGTTTGATTTCAGATATTGCTTTTCAAAATGAGTTAAAAAAAAAATTAATAATGCAACATGTACACATAGCATTAGCAAGTTTATTATTTCAATCATTAACTGTGGACACATAAAGCTAGCTATAGCTACACTTAAGAGTTTAATGGCACAGATTTTTAAAGTTTGTTTTTGCTATAGTAATGCAAAAATATACAATCTGCTCGTAAGCATTCGCATCTGCATCTCCATACTTGCGTAGAGAATGTTTCAGGCTTAATAGATGAACCACCGCAAAGTGTAAAAAACTTTCTCAGACTCTAAACTGTCGGAAAGTGTTTAAAAAGCTCTACATGGTTTCGTCTTTGCAATTCTGCATAAATAATAGTCCTGGATTCATTAAAACTGCTGTTGTACTGTACACGGAGTTGGCTAAGCATAGGTTGTTAGCCTGAAAGTTAGTGCAGCAACCAAAGCCAGGTGGCAGAGCTTTGTGCTTGGCCGACTTTGATCTCGTGTGTAGATATTTGTGCTAACGGCTGCCAACACATACTATTTGTTTGTTTTTTGGTGCCTTGGTAATCTCCTTTTACGAGTTTTCTCCCACTGTTGGTTGTAGATGTGCTTTACGTTGTACATTTAAAAGTACACTTCCATGCACACAAACAGGCCAAGAGGTAGTTGATAAACCCCAGTGGTGCACAAGGCCTCAGTATTGATCTGGCCCTGCCATAATCGTTTACCCAGCAGGCTCAGCTCCAGCAGCAAGGCCAACTCATGACCTTTCACTCTGCTTTGATACATAAGTCATGTGATCATTAGTTTTTGACCTCCCTGGACTGACTGAGTTCAAAGCTCTGGAGCCTTTTGCCAGTAGCTTACCATTCACATGACGTGCACTCTCAGCATTGATTTAGACACACAAATACACACCTACATACAGTAACTCCTATCGACTGCAGGAAAAAGTGCAAGTAATAAATCAAAACCACCCTGTCATTGATTTAGCTGATTTTATGATTTATGGGAGATGCTATGTGTATGTCTGCAATCATAAATTATGATGTTGTTGACAAACAATTGCTGAGCTATGTGATGACATCAATCAGGAATTGACGGCCTTCAAGTGGAACCGAAAATATCCTAATAACGAGTTCTGAGCACATAAATGATAAAGCGAAGTCGTATTTACAAGTGGGAAACTCTGACTTCTAGATGATGCACGAGTTGCGAGTTATGTTGATGTGAAACATGGAGGCAAACAAGTCTTGTGAATGATTTTGCAAAGTTATTTTAATTTTACAAGCTATTTCTAGAATTTAGTAGCTATTCATGAATGAGCTTGTAGAACACAAATGTAAACGTAATCACATTCATGGTTTGTTTTATACTAAATAAATGGGTTTTTTTTTAGATACCATGTGTATAAATGATAGAAGTGAAAATGTTTTTTTTTTTGTGCTTTGTGAAAATTTTGTAGTAATTTTAGTGCTTCAGCTTATTTTATTTCAAATTTTAGAATTTTATTTCAAGTTTTTCATCTAATATTTATACTTTATATTATTTTTTACTTTATTTCAATTAACAAAATGATTTAAGGTTCAGTTTTATAACAACACTGACTTATATTCAAGAAACAATCTATGAAAACAAGTCTTAATATCTTATGCAATCTGGCTTCTCCTTTTTAAGGAGTTTTAGATATTTTACTGAAAAGCAAGTAAAAAAACAACTAATTAAAAACTCATTAAGAAGTAATTTTTGCTGAATAGAGTATGCTTAATAATACAACTTTAGATGAATTGCTGAGTATGTGTATTTGATTTTAGACTGTAAATGTAATGTCACTCACCATTCTGTTGGGAAACTTACTGAATTCCTTCACCATCACCTGCCTGAGCATATCTGGGTCTGCAATGATCACTATAGGCCGCCGGCCTATATAATAACTGACACACACACACACACAGAGCAAACAAACAAGATGAAATGAATAAATAACATGGCACCAGTCAAATTTCAGGGGAATAGGAAGAGTCCAAAGAACAAAGGACAAATTCACACACGGATAAAGCAGCACATCTGTGGCTGCAGACCCCGTCTTCACTTCATATCACTGACACAGGGGTACAGACACACATCATACGTGTGTGTGTGTCAAGGTCAGCTCAGTAAAGAGAAATTTGAGTCTGCTGGGTAGCTCCTTTTTTGTAGTCACGCATGGCAGCTTTCACTGCTGAGATGTGGCGAGGTTATACCATCAAACGCTGTGAAATGGAGGATTGTGAGCACGTATGTATGTGCCCTTGCATGCACCAGCATGAGACACCACCTTCCTCTCAAATGCAACTTCCTGTAATTTTCTCTTTTTTTTTTCCTCCTAAGAATCAGTTTCACAGGAAATAGCAGAAACATGCAGATAATTAAACACCTTTATTAGGCACCGATAATTGAATATGAAAGCTTTTAGGCAAATATCTGAAGCCATTAATCTAGTTCATACAAGCTTTTGGAAGCTCCTTTTTTCCAGCAGAAGGCTATGCTTAGGTTCATTACCGTGTCCAGTGGCTGTAAAGCACATTTAAGCCCAGCTGGGACTCAGCTGGGGGCAAACGCAGCAGAGACAGATCACTCTTATCATTTACTGTACTCTCCTTTCATGTGCCTGTGTCAGTTTGGTACTGTAAAACTCTTCATATCATCTTGTGCTAATGAAGCTGACATTGGCAGTCCACATGGCTCTAGGAGCAGGAGGAGTTTAATTAAGCTTGCAGCTAAGTGACCTATAAAACACTGATCTCATTAGTATGTTTTGGTTTATCTATGCATCTGCGCCGGCGGTCTGTTCGCAAACCGAAAAGCTGTGTGATGGTCTTTCACGTGCAATACAGACTATCATGAACCAATGAACAATACTAAGCCCATTTCTGCCACAGAGTAAAAAATATGATTCTGTAAGTCATAATGAGAAACTTTCTCATAATAATGACTTGGATGACGAAGTCATTATAACGAGAAAGTTTCTCATTATGAGATACACAGTCATTATTATGTAAAAGTTCCTTATTATTGAGATTTTATATTTGCAAAAAATTAGACTTAACTAACTCATAATGATTATCATTATTCTGATACAGTAAGTCATTACTATGAGAATGTTTGTCATTATTATGAGATACTATATTAATACTAATGAGAAAGTATCTTGTAGTAATGAGATTTTCTCATAATAATATTATGGTAGCACTTTATGTACATTATGTACTTGTTATAGTAATTACAGTAAATGGATAATAAATAGGTACTAACCCTGAACCTAGGCTTAAACCTAACTTAACCCATGGCGTTACCTTATATTATCAGTACTATACCTTACTTTATATTATCAGTACTGTAAAATAATGTGCAACCAATACTGGTAATTAAGTCATTATTATGAGAAAGTTATTTATTATATATTTATATTTATTAAATATTTATATTATAATATATTATAATATTTAGAATCAATCTCATTATGACTTAACTCATGATAAAGCGTATCATCATGATACAGTTTGTCATTATGAGAAACAATACTAATATTATTAGCATCTCATTATTACAAGATACTATACCACTACTAATATAATTTTGAGAGATTCTACAAATACTAATATTATTATGATACAGTTTTTCATTGTTATGTGATCATTTCATTAAGTCATTATGAGAAAGTTGAAATATCTGGAAAAATCTCATTATGACATTAACTCATAAGTTTTAATATCATACTATATTTTTATGAGAAATATATTAAAGATCATTAATATAATGATACTAAGTAATTTTTATGTATTTAGACACATAATTCACACCTAAAAACATCTGAAAATCACTGCATTACACTGTACGTATATGCCATCAAACAAAGTGTCCTTTAGCTGTCAACCATTGAAAAGCCCATATGGTCTCTTTCACTGTAGGGTATCTCATTAATGCATTCTGGTTAGAAGGCATTTCAAGATATTTTCAAACCATATCTGAAGGATATTTTTGGATGGAGCAAAAAATAAAATCACACCTTCGTGAGCAAACCTTCTGCATATTTGAAATCGAGCACTCCTGCAATGCGCTGAAACGTCTGAACTTAGATGACTGATGGTTTGTACTTCGGGAACCGACAAGGGTTTTAAGGAGCATGCAGAGCACTGATATGTATTTCAAAGCCCTTTGATTTCGGTGAGAAGCTCAGCCTCTTGGATTACACCTAACTGAAAGATGTCGTAATGTCTCCTGACATATATCTACACGACTCTGAATTAGATCCCATTTTCCGGTCTCGACACCCAATCCAGAACCCCTGGATCCCATTGAACACACATACACGCACACAAGCAGACAAAACCAGCATCACTCTGATTCTCTTCCCCTCTATTCTGCTCATATTAAACACAGGAAGCCCAGTGGCACTCGCTGCTTTGATCTCCCTCGAGGAGAAGTCGGCCTCTCAGAAGCAGGCATATTAAAACACAATGTCTGGCTAGCGACTGACTAAATTAGAGGACACTGGGCACTCCGTGAGTGGTTCATACTGTCTGAATATGAATGACAGGACTGTGAACAAGGGCTCCGGTGTGATGGGTGTTATACACAGATGCTTTCGTATTAAAATAATTCTATAAATGTGGAAATGACTAAAGCAATCATGTAGGGAACTTTTCATCAGAAATATAAATCAGAAAAAAATCATTTCTATTACACAAGGGGTAATGAGAAGGCGTTCATGTTTCACTTGGCAAAACAAATAGGTTTCACATATTTGTGTTTATTAATGCCTTTGACAAAAGCTTTCCCATATAATAAAAAGATGATGTTTTTTTCAGACATCAATCTCAGATTTTATAAGACAAAGAAACAACATAAACTTAATCCAATTTCATTTAGTAATTTGATTGATGCTTTAATAACAGTAAAAGTAAAATCCAGGGAGACTTACCCACAAATTCGTCCGTATTTCTTTATTAGGTCAGATTGTGCCTTAAAGAAACCCTGTGCAAGAGCAGAAAACCCACATATCAGTATAAAAGCATATTCGAGAATATTCAATGCAGAATTTTCAAGTCACTCATGTGGTCAGATTTATTTTAGAGACATCATCTACAACAATCAGATTTAACAATGAAATGCCGCACAGATCAACTTAAATATCTTCATGAAATCATTTTAGTTTATTTATTATTATTTTAATACTAGCAACACATTTTTCACACATTCTGTGTGATATCAAATCAAGTCAAGTCAAGTCAAGTCTGCTTTATTGTCAATTCTTCCACATGTAGCTGAGATATATATTCTGCTGCAAATATTTGCATCATGCTAATAAAGTACTTAGAAAATGAAACAAGTGAGAGTAAGAAAGATATCAGAGAGATACACTATACGGACAAAAGTATTGGGACACCTGTACATAACACCAACAGGGACTTTAGTGACATTGCATTCAAATACATTGACATTAATATGAAGTTGGTCCCTTTGCAGCTATAACAGCTTCTACTCTTCTAGGAAGGCTTTCCACGAGATTTTAAAGCGTTTCTGTGGGAATTTTGCATTTGTGGGGTCAGGCACTGATGTTGGACGAGAAGGCCTGGCTGGCAATCTCCATTCATCCCAAAGGTGTTCGATGGTGTTGTGATCAGGCTTTGTTTGAGCCAGTCAAGTTCTTTCACACCAAACTCATCCAACCATGTCTTTATGGACCCTGCTTTGTGCACTGGGGCACAGTCAGGCTGCAGCAGAGAAGGACCTTCCCTAAATTTTTACCACCATATTGGAAGCATAGCATTGTCCAAAATGCCATGCTGACACATTAAGATTTCCCTTCACTTTATTAACTCTTTTATGCACCTCAGTACTAAGTGACCCCGCTCCGTGACTTTGCGTGGTCTTCTGCTTTATGGCTATAGTTGCTGCTGTTCCTAAACACTTCCACTTTTCAATAATACCACTTATGGTTGACTGTGAAATATTTAGCAGGGATGAATTTACACGAACTGAGTGGTTTCTTTCCTATCATAGTACCATTCACTGAGGTCTTAACCACAAACATTTTTTCCACAAATGTTTGTAAATGCATACTGCATGGCTAGGTGCTTGATTTTATACACCTGTGGCATTGGGTGTAGTTTAATATTTTATGCTGAATATTATTATTTTTGCTAACATTACTGGCAACTTATTTTTCTGACACAGTTTAATTGATTCTTTTTTTTTAAACATTGTGGAATAAAACATTCAAAAAAATCTGAATAAGAGATATCTGATTTGATGAACTTGCATCCTATTGTTCTCAGTGGGTGGGCACTTTCTCCAAGATTAGCACTTTTTTTTTAAACATTGTGGAATAAAACATTAAAAAAATCTGAATAAGAGATATCTGATTTGATGAACTTGCATCCTATTGTTCTCAGTGGGTGGGCACTTTCTCCAAGATTAGCACATTCATGAACATTTGCACAGCTTTGCCATCATGTAGTTTAAAGCAATTATTTATTTCAGCTCTGTCTTTTCTTGGATACCACCGACTGTCTGTCTAAAAAGAATAAGACAGCCCTGAACAATATAGATCTGTCTATATGACTCCTAAAGAGGCGCTTACTATGTGAATGGAGGCTATTACAGGTATGGCATCGCTGAGTGACTGCACTTATCTACCAGTAGGGGTCAGTCCAGAGCAAAAACACTGACTGCGCTTGGCTCTCTCGAGGTTTATGGGCTCTCTGAAGGTTTATCGAGGTCTACTGAGAATATTATCCTGAAATATCCATAACCATAACACAATAACAGGAATATTATCATATCCCTATTTAGAATCTAATAACATATTAAACTTTGCACATAAGGCTGCTGAGATTGCATTGTTTATAGAGGCTGGTGGGATATAGTTAAGAAGTTACACAACA
This sequence comes from Sinocyclocheilus anshuiensis, assembly GCF_001515605.1. Classification (NCBI taxonomy): domain Eukaryota; kingdom Metazoa; phylum Chordata; class Actinopteri; order Cypriniformes; family Cyprinidae; genus Sinocyclocheilus; species Sinocyclocheilus anshuiensis. Next base: position 169,771 of record NW_015554135.1, read on the forward strand.
AAGCAAACAATGAACATCAAGTGCTGACTGTAAAACGCACACACACACACACGCGCATATAAAAAGCACATAAAGAGTGCTAGTTTGGTATGCATGGCAGCCAGTGGCTCTGCTGTCTGTACTAATGAAGGAGTCGACAGTGCTGTCATCAAACCGCCTGCCCTCCCTTCTTCATCCCACTATTCCTGCAGTCTCCCTGGTGGGCATTAGGCAGAGACGTATACTGTATGTGTGTGCGTGTGTTCCTCAGTGAGCATTAAGCAGTGGAGTGTGTGCCCTTCCATCCTGATGTCCTCTCCTTCAGCCTTTTATTACTGTTCTGTCACACGGAAGAGGCTGCGCGTGCATCTATGCTGTAGTAAAGTTTAACAGGAGGCTCAGTTCAAACAAATGAGTTGCTTCTGCCTTTGGCTGCCATACCTGTAATAGCCTCCATTCACCTCGGATGGATACGATCAATAACCCCGGGTCTGACTGAAGCGGACAGTCAGTGATCCTATTGGAATTCTCTTAAAAAGATTAGCCACTTTTAGTTGTTTTCTAGCACATACATGACCTTGACCTCTGTGCAGATCTGAACACGTGCTGCTTTTCTTTGTCTCGGCCACTAATAATCTGTCATGTCACTCAGAATCATGCAGGCAGACGTTCAGTGTGTGACTGAGAGGATGTGGAGGAAGGTATGGGATATGCACTTTTAAGGATAGACCTGTGAAAAAAGGACAATTAAAAGGAAATATTCTATTCTATTCTATTCTATATTTTATGGGTCATACAATGAAAGTCAATGGGGACTTTCAAAATACCTTCCTTTTGTTTTGCATATTTACATGTGGGCAATTCTGAAATACACTGAAAAAACTGGTTTGGAAACAAATGTTAAAAAAACAGCAAGTAGCACATTGTATTTGAAATTGCATTTTGTTTTATGCACAACTTAAAAAATTCCATTAGGACTGATGCTGAAAAACAAAATCGGTAGTCTCTACAAATGACATTAATTTATGTAGACTCTGAGATCACGTATTCTGTCTGTCCAAAAGTAATAGTAATTTATTTAGAGATATTACTCCGAAAACAAAGCAAAATATATAATTCTGCTCGAGTATCTAGCTACTAAGTGCTACTCTATCTTTCAAAGATTCAGTGCCATGAACCTTGCAAACTTTGTCAAATTCAAGTCATTATTTTTTCCCCAAAGGCACTTAATGCAACATATCAGTTTCAAGATCCAAAAAAACTGTGCACACAAATCATGAAACCTGATTGGATCTTGCAATTCTTACTAGTTTTGTTTGCGAAATGCATCAGATCTCATTTAGTTTTTAATGAGCATTTTGCTTGTCTCTGACCCTGTTTTTGCTTTCATATAAGACTTCTATACACTATGCAAATGACATCTGTTATGATTGGATAATGTTTTTGCATATGGCCAACTTGCTAAATATTGAATAAGTGTTGATATGTACTACAGCTTAAAAGTTTGGGGTCAGTACAATTTTTTTATTTTTTATTTTTTTGGAAGATAGAAAAAGACATTAATGCTTTTATTCAGCAGGGATGCATTAATTTAATTAAAAGGCAGCAAAAACATTTGTAATGTTACAAAAGATTTCTACTTTAAATAAACGTTTCTATTCATTAAAAAAATCCTGAAAAAAATGTATTATGGTGTACACAAATTAGAATGATTTCTGAAGGATCACGTGGCACTGAAAACTGGAGTAATGGCTGCTAAAAATTCAGCTTTGCTATCACAGGAATAAATTATAATTTAAAACATATTAAAATAGAAACTGAACCCAAACACCTGAATGGCAGAGTTAACATGGGTGGTCTTCTGTTAATATGTTTATAACCTTTGAGAATTACCTGTTTTTGTACCTTAGATTCAGTAAATAGTCTTGACACACTGGGCAGGCAGCTTTGTTAATGTTAAAGTCAGTCTACATACTGTAGCTCTTTTTATTTGAAACTACCATGACAAATCCTGTTTTCCAGATAAGTCCCCTATGGATAAACAGAGAGCAAGTATGTGCATGTGTGCTGGCAACAGAGAGAAAGAGAGAGAGAAACTGCATCTAGGTTGTTTAGGATCTTAAATGGACCACATCTCACGTCTGTGAGTGTTGTATTTGGTAATGGAGTGTGTCATGATAATGTGCTGCTGTGGGTTGCGAGAGACTCTGTCGTCTAGTCTCTAAATGTGACTCAATCTGCCCCTGTATCCCAAACGCTCTTTCAACATCACTTCCTGTTACCCATGATCCTCCCTTACACCCTGGCTTCTCTCTTCTGTTTTCCTTCAAATCACTCCAATTCACTCCGTTCATCTAAAAACAGTCATCAATCCCAAACACCGACTTTGCCAACGTAGCCTATGCCTTACTTTCCTTCTCCTTTCTCTCTTTCAGCATCTCCCTTTCCTCTTTTGCATTCTCACTGAATTTCTAACCTGAAATGCAGTCACCTGCCTCTTGAGAGGGGATTGCGTCTGCATCTCTAGTGCCAGTAACACAAAATGTGCATATAGTTGCACACAGAGACGTACAGGATTTAGCTGCGAGGCTGGCCTGTGGAAGTGGGTCAGAGGATTCCGCAGGAGCAATGCTCTGGAGACCATTGTTTGTGAGACTGAGTCTGCTGATGTGTGCCAAATCTACACAAACACTAATATGCTTAGACAAAGGCTGCACAACAGCATACAAAAACCCACACACTAAAAAAAAAAGCACATACCTTTAGTTCACCTGGGGAACTTCAAGACACGCAGTAATTATGCATGCATGCATATTCATTTACGCCTTTCTCACTTCCATCTAATAACATTTAATCACAACGAGGAAGACATGAATTGCGATGAAAAAGAAGTATAAGGGGATACAGACAGGCAGACCGAGAGGGAGAGAAGGAAGAGGGAGCACTGTCATAAGCGGGTGATAGAAAGACGGAATGAAAAGAGTGTTGTGAACGACATGCTGTCCAGTCAACCATCGCTGTCTGACAGTAACATATTGATCTGAGAATCTATTCAGCACCAGAACAGCACAAGAGTTGGACTCAAAGCTTTATACGGGTAAAACACCAGTAAAAAATAAATTCTGAAAATGTCTTCATATTAATACAGTACTTTGTGCCCTGTTTTTACAGTTAAAAAAAAGAGCAAAAAGTTTAATAAAAAATTAACATGAATTTCAGAACGTCGTATTCTTCATTGATATGTCCACCTTGATCTTAACTGTAATGAAAATACATTTTAATGGTCCAAAATTAAGTCTCATTTTTTTCGGTTCTTTTGATTTTTACTGTTGGGTGAAATATAAGCTGGACATGTCCTTTTTTATGACATTCGTCCTTATTGGTTGCTGGATGAATCTAGGCATTTCACATTCACAAATGAAGGTCCATTTAAAACTCGCATTGGAATCAAACAGCCCTACAGCATTGCAATTTTGGCCTTTATTTCCTATAATCCACTTCAAATCATTATCATTAGACAGGCAGAAATGAGAGTACTCAAGGTAGCTGTTGATTTGCTACATTACAGTTTAGGACTGAGATTAAACTTGAATAAAACACAGAAGGAATTAAAAGTATTAATTTTGCAATATTAAACCCACCCACTCTCCCCGTCCGTCTTTTATATTATCGTCATAAAACTACATCATTCAGTACAGAGGGTAATCTGTTTGGGAATCACATGACATTAGATGTCATTAGCAGCGAGTCATCTTTAATGAACACATCTAATGAAGTGAGGCTCACTGAGAGAAATATAATTTTTCTAGCTTTGGGAGGGTGGTACAAGGTGTGTGTGTACGTGTGAGAAAGTGAGCGAATGTGCCTTGTGTTTCATTATGAAGTAAACAAAAGGTCTTACATCTCGAAACATCATGAGGTTCCCAAAAAATGGTGAGGGCTTTGGGTGCTTGATGCCACATCGCTCCAAGATCGAGTAAGGGGAGATGGAGTACCTATTAAAACAAAAACAAAGACATTCAGTGAAAACCTCTGTAGTTTGGAGTCAGTGTGTCTGAGCGTTATTAGAAAGCCATATATGAAATCAATAAGAGAATAGAGAAAAATTAAATCATTAGAAATAGGCAGGTGATATCCATATGCATGTATAAGGGAAAATATATATTAATATAAAAAAAATTATAATATAATTAAAAAATATATATATTATTATATAAAAATAATACAAAAATAATTGCAATAATTATCTACACTGAACAAAATTGTAAACGCAACACTTTTGTTTTTGCCCCCATTTCTTATAACTCAAAGATCTAAGACTTGTTTTATGTACACAAAAGGCCTATTTCTCTCAAATCCAAGAGTTGGACTCAAAGCTTTATACGGGTAAAACACCAGTAAAAAATAAATTCTGAAAATGTCTTCATATTAATACAGTACTTTGTGCCCTGTTTTTACAGTTAAAAAAAAGAGCAAAAAGTTTAATAAAAAATTAACATGAATTTCAGAACGTCGTATTCTTCATTGATATGTCCACCTTGATCTTAACTGTAATGAAAATACATTTTAATGGTCCAAAATTAAGTCTCATTTTTTTCGGTTCTTTTGATTTTTACTGTTGGGTGAAATATAAGCTGGACATGTCCTTTTTTATGACATTCGTCCTTATTGGTTGCTGGATGAATCTAGGCATTTCACATTCACAAATGAAGGTCCATTTAAAACTCGCATTGGAATCAAACAGCCCTACAGCATTGCAATTTTGGCCTTTATTTCCTATAATCCACTTCAAATCATTATCATTAGACAGGCAGAAATGAGAGTACTCAAGGTAGCTGTTGATTTGCTACATTACAGTTTAGGACTGAGATTAAACTTGAAAAAAACACAGAAGGAATTAAAAGTATTAATTTTGCAATATTAAACCCACCCACTCTCCCTGTCCGTCTTTTATATTATCGTCATAAAACTACATCATTCAGTACAGAGGGTAATCTGTTTGGGAATCACATGACATTAGATGTCATTAGCAGCGAGTCATCTTTAATGAACACATCTAATGAAGTGAGGCTCACTGAGAGAAATATAATTTTTCTAGCTTTGGGAGGGTGGTACAAGGTGTGTGTGTACGTGTGAGAAAGTGAGCGAATGTGCCTTGTGTTTCATTATGAAGTAAACAAAAGGTCTTACATCTCGAAACATCATGAGGTTCCCAAAAAATGGTGAGGGCTTTGGGTGCTTGATGCCACATCGCTCCAAGATCGAGTAAGGGGAGATGGAGTACCTATTAAAACAAAAACAAAGACATTCAGTGAAAACCTCTGTAGTTTGGAGTCAGTGTGTCTGAGCGTTATTAGAAAGCCATATATGAAATCAATAAGAGAATAGAGAAAAATTAAATCATTAGAAATAGGCAGGTGATATCCATATGCATGTATAAGGGAAAATATATATTAATATAAAAAAAATTATAATATAATTAAAAAATATATATATTATTATATAAAAATAATACAAAAATAATTGCAATAATTATCTACACTGAACAAAATTGTAAACGCAACACTTTTGTTTTTGCCCCCATTTCTTATAACTCAAAGATCTAAGACTTGTTTTATGTACACAAAAGGCCTATTTCTCTCAAATATTGTTCACAAATCTGTCTAAATCTGTGTTAGTGAGCATGCCGAGATAATCCATCCACCTCACAGGTGTGGCATATCAAGATGCTGATTAGACAGCATGATTATTGCACAGGTGTG
>NW_015554135.1:176011-176197 GCF_001515605.1 Sinocyclocheilus anshuiensis
GGTATTGAAGGTGGGAGAGAGCGCTGTACATTCACTCCCCCCACCTACAATTCCTGCCGGAAGGAATTTGCGATGGCGCCGACGCTGATGGCTGCCTCCGTGGCATGCTCCAGTTGTTTTTATGTTTTTGTTAGTTTGTCCTGTCTTTAGTTATATCCCTGCAATCAGTTTCACCAGAGACGAATT
>NW_015554135.1:179290-184420 GCF_001515605.1 Sinocyclocheilus anshuiensis
TTCCAGTTCCTGCCAATATCCAGCAATTTCGCACAGCCATTGAAGAGGAGTGGACCAACATTCCACAGGCCACAGTCAACAACCTGATCAACTCTATGCGAAGGAGATGTGTTGCACTGCGTGAGGCAAATGGTGGTCACACCAGATACTGACTGGTTTTCGGACCCCCCCCAATACAGTAAAACTGCACATTTTAGAGTGGCTGTTTATTGTGGCCAGCCTAAGGCACACCTGTGCAATAATCATGCTGTCTAATCAGCATCTTGATATGCCACACCTGTGAGGTGGATGGATTATCTCGGCAAAGGAGAAGTGCTCACTAACACAGATTTAGACAGATTTGTGAACAATATTTGAGAGAAATAGGCCTTTTGTGTACATAGAAAAAGTCTTAGATCTTTGAGTTCAGCTCATGAAAAATGGGGGCAAAAACAAAAGTGTTGCGTTTATAATTTTGTTCAGTGTATTTATAAAATGCTAATATTAGATATAAAATACTGTAGTACTGTGTAGTCTCTCAATTAATATGGAAGTCATAGAAACTGCATGTATAATAATTATACAAGAAACAGACAACTCGTGATTTAAATAACAGTCAACAGCAATTCTAGTGCCACTGGTTAAATTTCTGGACCCGGGACAAAATTTTTAGGGCCCAATGAGTAAGGCCACACCGTAGTAGGCTTCTTTTGTCACAGGGTCTAGGACAATGTTCCCAGTTGTCCCCCTGATGACAACCCTGTGCTTATTGTAGACGGGGGTGTAAGTGATGGTTCCTGCAAACACATGATGACACAAAAAGTATCGGAGAGCACTGGGAAGTGCTGCATTTCCTCCGAGTATGGAAAAGGGGACCTGCATTATGCATGAGGATTGCATCTGCTGACACACCAGCGCTTCGACCACTTTTAACTTTGAAGTGAGCCGTGGGAGATGACGAGACGTTATTCGCTCAAAGAGTGCATTTTTGTCCCCTAGCATTTAAACACGAATGTCTTAATCCACCAGAGAAAGAGAACAGCGTGTACTTTATTGAAATGTGTGTAAATATTCGCTAACACTGGTGCACCAATACCCATCTGCAAGGTAAGAAACACATTACTGGGTGTTTCTTCCACTATAGGCATTTTTTTCCCAACTTTTTTGTTACATGGTCACATTATTAAATGGTTTTGGGAACTTCTACCATGGCTCTATTTTTGCTGTTTTTCAGATGACTTCTATGTAAAGATTTAATATTTGTCCCAGACCCAGACTTTCACCAAGAAAACTCATAAAAAATATTAATAATAGAAATTTTTGACCTAAATAAAGATTGAAATAAACATCAGTAAAGTAATTTCAATATTTATTTTATGGATTATTTATAACAGTTGTACACAATTCAGACCGCCCATCATTTGTAGGATTAATTCCATCACAAAAATGTTGCCTCAATAGCTTTTTAAAAATTAGTGTATTTACCACAGTGACCAAAGTGGGAAAATATTATTAAATGTAATATTTTAAAAATGTTAAATATGATTTAATTAATTCTATTCTAAAAAATGTTGTGATTACCACCACAAAATTAATGATTTGAGATGGAAATGACATTTCCACGACAGTTCAGGGGCGAAAAATAACTGTAACTAATTAATGAGAGTTTATACCCTAAAAGTTTAGTGCCAAAAGTGTCCATAGTTGAAGAAACACCCTTGTATGTTTTTCTAATTGTGTTTGCCTGGAAATATCAGACTCTGACTTCAGCACTGTGGTGAGAAGTAACTGCCACCCATCTTACTCAAAAAAAAAAAAAGTACTGTAACCAAAAGATTCTGACATCCATCTCCTTCATAATCTCCAGCTCGGCAGGAGTTCATTACCATATTAATTGTCAGATTAGAGAGTGGGTCTTAATACATGCTGTAAAAAAGAGCTGGAATGATAACTCATTTTATGACATGTTCTTAATTACACAGAAGCACCTCGCATCCTAACATGCTCGTCCGGTGCTGAAAGACGATGAATCCCCAGTCCAATCAGTCCGTGCCCAGATTCAAAACCATTTCTCACTTCAGCACAAATATATTCCCCACGAGTCGTCAGACAAACATCCCCCAGTCTTTCAACTCATTATTGGTTAAGTGAACACAGAACTAATGTGAAAGACATCCACAGTGCTCAGCAGGGTGAGATCAGGTTTATCCCCATGAGTTGTGGGAAAGTCTTCCAGCAAAACAGGACCAAAGTTGATTTGTCCTTCATAACATGCAGTTTGGAACATTAACAACCATTTGTTCCAGTTTTGCTGAAGTTCAATCAAAAATCTCTTTATAGGGCCCATATGAAGCAGAATGTAGCATATTTCCACATTTTGAAGGCAGTTATGTTCAAAGGCAGCCAAAACTGATCAATAAAGTGACTAAACTGAAAAGCTCAAAAATTAACAGCAGGTCAGTTAAAAGTCAATCACATATAGCGCTCCTTGTGAAGCACAAAAGAAAGTCCATTCCACCAGAATGTCCAACATTCCATTGATTCTAATAGAGTTTGCTGTTAGCATGTTGCTAAGCTAAAACACTAATAAGAACAACAAACACATAGTAGCCTACAAACAAATATTAGAATTGTGAATCCAACTTGTTAGTAATTTTAATTTACTAACAAGTAAATTTTAGATTTACTGTAAAATTTAAATGTAATTTACGCCTCACAAGGAATAACAGTCAATTTTATATTGGTTACCGAAATAAAATGAGACAGCCTTTATGGTATATATGGCCTGACAAATGTGACCTATGTAGGGTGCAAACTTCGAAAATGAGACACAACCATAATGTTGCCTTCATGTCGGAGCCATGTCTATAATGCTGTCTATGTAGGAAACTCATGAGGTTTTTGAAAAGAACTCATGTTTGTGCTTCTAAATTGTCACAACGGCAGCTAAACGGCACCATGTAAACAGACTTAAACTTCACTTTTATTGTAATTCTTCTTTGCTAATATACACTTTTTTCCCCCCACTCAGTCCACTTAGAAATGTTAGTAAAATTTTCTTGCACTAAAAACAAAATTTAGTTTTATATGACCAATTTTACATTTTCCACCTTTACTCTGACCCTCAATTTAGATGAATTTAAGATGTTGTTCTTACCTTTTAAAGGGATAGTTTACAAAAATAAATTATTCTGTCATATAATTGTTCCAAAGCTGTATGAGTTTTTCTTCTGTGGAACACAAAAGATGATATTTTGCAGAATATTGAGGTCCAAACAACACTGGACTTCACTGACTTTCATGGTACAGAAAAAAAAAAAAAAAAAATTTTTTAAAATTTTCCACACACAGCTAAACGGCACCATGTAAACAGACTTAAACTTCACTTTTATTGTAATTCTTCTTTGCTAATATACACTTTTTTCCCCCCACTCAGTCCACTTAGAAATGTTAGTAAAATTTTCTTGCACTAAAAACAAAATTTAGTTTTATATGACCAATTTTACATTTTCCACCTTTACTCTGACCCTCAATTTAGATGAATTTAAGATGTTGTTCTTACCTTTTAAAGGGATAGTTTACAAAAATAAATTATTCTGTCATATAATTGTTCCAAAGCTGTATGAGTTTTTCTTCTGTGGAACACAAAAGATGATATTTTGCAGAATATTGAGGTCCAAACAACACTGGACTTCACTGACTTTCATGGTACAGAAAAAAAAAAAAAAAGATTTTTTAAAATCTTCCACACAAAAGAAAAAAAGTCAAGCAGGTTTGGAATGACATGAGGGCGAGTAAATGATTATTTAAAGGGATAGTTGTTCAAGTTTTTCCAAACCTGCATGAATTTCTTTCTTCTGAACAAGAAGAATATAGTAACCAAACAGTTGCTCTGGTAGCCACTGACTTCCATAGTATTTTTCCATACTATAGAAGTCAATGGCTACCAGCAACTGTTGGGTTGCCAACATTCTTCATAATATCATCTTTTGTGTTAAACAGAAGGAAGAAACTTATACAGGTTTGGAACAACTTGAGGGTGAGTAAATTGACAGAATTTTCATTTTAAAGGGGTCCTATTATGCTCTTTTACAAAGTCTTGATTTTGTTTTGGGGGTGTACTAGAACATGCTCTCATGCTTGGTGGTTCGAGACATCATCCGCTTTCGGAAGCTCAAACAAAGACGTTTGGGCACAGAGGTGAAAAAAACAGCATTTCAGGTGGTCGCGCACTGGACGAGAAGCGCAGCATCGCGTCGCGCCACATCTTTAAAATTCAAATTTTAAATGAGTGTAGGCACACTCTATTTATTTTCTATGAGTGTAGGCACACCGGCAGCGCCATTCGGCGTCTGTCCGCGGCGCCCAGCTACGTCGTGTTGTACTTGTAAGAACTGTTCTAGACATGCCGAAAATTTGACGCTACAGCACAGCAGCTCTTCTTCTTTGTTTTCTCTGATGCACTAACTCTGCAGCAGCACTTCTTCATTGTCGTCTTGTCTGATGCACTCAACCAAGCGCTCTAACCACAACCTCGCCCCTCCCCACCCCCCAACCATTCAAATTTCCGTAGGCGGGAATTAATGTAATGATATTCTAATGGACCGCTTTGTGACATCACAAACCCCAGAAAACAACGCTGTAGTCCAAACGAGCCGTTCGTTGTAGTTCTTGAAAAGGGATTTTTTTTCAAACAAAATATCTCCCTTTAGAGTGGACTTTGAGATTTGCAACTTTTTTTATGCCCAAACATACACACTACACACTGACTAAAATTCAAAAAGTGAAAAAGCATAATAGGACCCCTTTAAGGTGAACTCTTTAAGATGTCTATTCACTGTATGTGGATGACTATTATGATTGACTAACCTCTATTTACAGGCTCACACTGCCATATATCAGAGCTGGACATGCTGCTGAACACCAAATAGATAATGACGTGTAAATGTGCAAAGTCAATATTAATGTGCACATGTTTCTAATGCCAATTCAAAGATGTTATCTGAATGACCCATTTTTGCAGCTTAGTATCCGTAAACGGTCTGAGTGTCTACTTTGTGTTATGAACGTTATAGTATGTCTATATACACTCTTAAAAATAAAGGTGCTTCAAAAGGTTCTTCAAGCGATGCCATAGAAGAACCATTTTTG